>NW_016814111.1:380287-415104 GCF_001698545.2 Rhinopithecus bieti
TAAATACTATATATAGTATTTATATACTATTATGAAATCTAGAAAGTGGCTAAGTGATTCCTACTGGTCACATAAAAGATCAAAGCAATACATGGACTGACAATTCCCAAATTTCATTTAGCAATTACCTAGGAGTTACACTCAGTCTCGCTTTATTCATCTTCATTTGTCAAAAACATAAATTAATCACAGCTTTTAACAGAAAAACAAAGTGAACTAAATGCAAATAAAATAGCAACACTTCTCCAAGAAGTAACTTTAAAAGTAATTCCTGTGAACTTTCAAATCTTCCTTAAAGAAATGAGAACGTTGTCCAATCAGCCTGAGTTTTCCAGCAACAGTGAAATTCATAAAGGTCACCCTGACAGACAAACTAAAACAATATTCTTCTCACAGTCCTTGCTGTTAAGAGTAGCAGTCAAGCAGCATATTCATTTTCATTTTCATTATGTTTGTAAATAGTAGGAGAGGCAGGGAAGAAGCATGTACAGGCCTCCTGCAGAGTCTCTGTGGGTGCCTGCAGAATTGCAGCCATCACCCTTGCAGGTTTCATTATTTTTCAGTAGAATTTTATTGACTGGGGGTAATATCTTATTAAAATTCTGTTAGTTTTAAAAGTTGTTTAAGGAAACACATTCCTTGCCATAACGTCTTCCTACCTGGTTATCAGTTCATTTATGCCGTCCCGGCTAACATTTATTCTTAAGACAGTGTAATTTTTGTGTAACCCTGATTGCTATCTAACTTGCTTACCAACAGACAATTAATCCCTGATATATCGCCCCTGGCTCAAAATCCCCACTGCTTAACGAAGCATTCAGCTACAGTCACCTTGTATCTATCTACACAAGAATCCATTGACAAAGCAGAGGCTTCAAAATTAGCTCTGGCTTCAACATGCTGTAGAAATACCCATGTTTTTACTAGTGTATACCATGAAGGCTATGTCCATGTTTCTTTTTTTTTTTTTTTTTTTTTTTTTTTTTTTTTTTGAGGCGGAGTCTCGCTCTGTAGCCCAGGCTGGAGTGCAGTGGCCGGATCTCAGCTCACTGCAAGCTCTGCCTCCCAGGTTTACGCCATTCTCCTGCCTCAGCCTCCCGAGTAGCTGGGACTACAGGCGCCGCCACCTCACCCGGCTAGTTTTTGTATTTTTAGTAGAGACGGGGTTTCACCGGGTTAGCCAAGATGGTCTGGATCTCCTGACCTCGTGATCCGCCCGTCTCGGCCTCCCAAAGTGCTGGGATTACAGGCTTGAGCCACCGCGCCCGGCCCATGTCCATGTTTCAATTGATTATTCTATGTTTTCATAGAGAATATAAAAGAAAATATTTCATTAAGAACATATAAACAAAATATATTTAAGATCTGACATTAAGGAACTTAAGTCTAGTGAGGAAGATTATACACATGTCTAATTTCTGTTACACAAAGTAATGATTGGGAAAACAATGTAAGAAAGGGACTCTTAAATTTGAAATAAGTGAGGTGCTCACTATAGGAGTCATGTCATGCTTGCTGGAGAGAGTAGAAGAAGGTCTGGGACTTAAAGAAACATATGGTTGAACTACATGAAAATGTAAAGCTGGGAACAGGAAATAGCTCCAAATAAATGCAGAAAAGTTTACAAATTAATTTTATCTAAAAGATTCATCTTAATCATAGTTTCTAGTAAGTTGCTTAAGTGTTTAAAAAGTAGAAAATAATAAAGAATGTATAGGCTAAGAATAAGTTTGTGTGTGTGTGTGTATATATATATATTTTAAAACCTCTTGCCTACTAGTATAGTAAATTTCATCGTTACAGTTGAGAAGTTGGCTGGGATCAGAGTCCTGGACGCCTATGACTACACTGAAAAGTGGCACTGTGTATTTTGGTTTTCATCTTTTTTGCATGTATCCCCCAAGAATTTTCAGAATGCCACTTTACCAAGTTATCTTGAAGAAGTTTTACTATGTGGAGTTTTTTTAGTCATTGCAAGCTGTGCTTCCCCTGTAGGGTTCATAACATATGTAGAAATAAAATATATGACAAAATAGCACAAAAGGCTGAAGGGATAAGAAAGTAAAGTAGTAGAAAGTTTCTTGGATTGTTTGGGAAGTAATAAAAGTGCTATCTTAAAATAGGCTAAACAAATCAAGAATGTACACTGAAAACAAATTTAACTCCAAAATGAATAAACATGTGTAACTGAAAAGTCAATTGTAAAGAACAAAATCAATTATAAAAATAATTAATGCAATAAAAGTCAAGAAATAAGAAATGAAAGAGCAGATGAAGCAAGTAAAAAACTAGAAAGATGATAGACTGTAAACCAAACAAAACAGTAGATTTAAAAAATGGAAGTGAACCAAATAATTAAAAGGCAAAGATTGTCACACTAGCAAAATAAAAATAAGTTGATTTTATTACATAGATAAACATCAGATATAAGAACATAAGACACATAAGAGTAAATGATGTCAAAACATATACTAAGCAAACATTAAGTGAGGAAAATTACTATGTTAATACCAGTCAAATTAGACTTTAAGGTAAAAATATTATGAGAAATAAATTGGCCTCTTTACAATGATAAAAGAGGCAGTTTGACAAAACAAAGTAATCATAAATGTGCATACAATAAATAATATGTCTTCAAAATACAAAAGACAAAAGTCAAATGCATAATCATAGCTGAATAATTTACCATAACTTTCTAATTAGAAAAAACATACAAAATATCACTAATGACAGAAAGTGTAATTTGTCAATTTGGCTTAATTTGTCATGTTTGAAACTGTGCAAATAAGTGCATGACACACACTATTTTAGGTGCACATTTGAACACTTACCAAGGTAGATTATATTTTACACCATAAAGCAAATCTCAAAAATTCCAAATTATTAAAATCACAGAGAATATGCTCTCTGTTCACAAAATAAACCTGAAGTCAGTACTGCCAAGATAAATAAAAATGGCCAAATGTTAAATAATGTTTAGGCTTTTAATGAAAAGAAAATAAGGCTAAAAAGTAACACTAAACTAACACTTTACAAAAGAAAATATTGAAATTACTAAGGTACACATTGGTTACCAGGGAAATGCAAATTAAAACTATAGCTAGATACCACTATACACCACAAAAATAACTAGTATTAAAAGAAAGCCCCCTCATGAAAACAACTACGATGACTTAATCATAAATTCAATATTTATGTTACACATAGGGGTTGTCCACGTGAGCGTGCTGTTTGTAGTACAACCCTAATTAGACCTTAGGAGGATGTGCTCTACAATCAAGAGTACCACCTGCAGTGCAGATCAGGGACTATAGCCTGAAGTTCTACTCAATGCCATTGGCTGTCAGCAGGTTATCATCATGGCGGACAGATGTAGCATGCCATCAGATGTGTTCATCTCCATGGGGTGCTCTTTTATTATTGAGCCAGATTGAACGGCGATTACAGAAACAGATGAAACAATTTAGTCACATACTCAGTTTTTGAGTTTTCTACAATACCTGCCAATGCAGAATAATAATGGAATAGTAATAACAACAACAAAATGCAACCATCACTTCTCACTAATAGCTGCTAAAACAATGTTTACCTAACTTCACCATGGTGTGAGGACCACCGAAAACAACTCAGACTTTACTCAAGAGAAATGACTTTGACAAATATGTTGTTCAGGTGAAGCACAAATTTAGAAATATAAAGTTGGACACTTACTTTCACTTCGGTGGTTTTTTGACCACGCTAATCCTCGCAGAGAGTGCTGATGAAGCCAGATTGGCAATCTACTGAATGTTTATGAAATGTATAACTGCAAATAAAGAGCAGAGTGTCTGATTTATTCTCAAGGAAAGATGAAAGACTGGTTGGGTACAAATACGTTGACCTCAGGACGTAGGTAGAGAGTTAAGGAATATTTCCCTCTATTCCAATTACGAATACGAAATGGCAGTCCCTCGGATCATCCATGACATCCCTAGACAGTAGGTAGTAACATGACTTTATCATAAGGTTGAAAATGTCACTCCCCATTTGGCCATTTGACCAAGCTACAAATGGCCTTATCAATATTCTATTCCAGAACTATGCATTGGAAAATGCTGCAATTTGACATCAAATCGAGTGTCTGGATTAAATTCTATTCTATTCATTAATAGAATTCTATTTAATGAGCTTCCAAGGAATAGCAGGGTAGACCTGGAGAGACGATTGTGGATGTCCTGGAGTTTTAGTTCCTTCCTCTTTCAGGAAGTCAGCAAAGAGCTGGTTCAGCAAGTCTGAGTCAGTTCAATGAAAAAATACAGCTCTGCAGTATCAGCCTCTGCTTTCTGAGATACTTACTTGACCAGGAAGCTCTTGCTATACTGTCACCTAGATGTTGTCAGGCTCCTTTCTCCTCTCTTGGGTCTTTTTTATGTTGCTCTTAGTCCAGCTGTACTAACCCAAGCATAACTCTTTCTATGGGATAATAAGAGCCTAGGGAATTATCATTCTACATTTGAAATTTTTCATTAATAAACTTATTTTATATTAATACCATAGTGTGCTAGTAGTATGCGTCTGTGAGTAAAGGTTACCCTGACTCAGAAGCTCTTCTCTTCCTTATGTTGCTGAAAAAATGAAAATCCAGGAACTCCAATGGAACAATTCTCAAAACTACCTAGGACGGCACTTATCAAAGCCGCCTATGACTGGCCTCCTATTACTAAATCTTGTGGACACTTTTCAGCTGTTCTTTGACTGGTCTCTCTGAGGTATCTGGCACCATTTATCACTTTCTCCTTCTTCAAACCCACTTTTGTGTTACTAATGGTATATAATTCTCCTTTGACTTCCTTCCCATTTTTATGCTTACTTGTTTTAAGTCCCCTGGCCTAGATTTTCTTCTTTCATTCACCCTTTGTATGTTAATGCTCTTCAGCTAACTGTGCAGCAACTCATTATATATACCTACCCTAATCCTTTTTGCTTTTATTTTCCACTCCACAGCATAGCTTTTTGATTATTTTGTTTCATTATACAAACATCTACAATATTATTTTTCATCTCTATGTGGTATAGATGTTACATCATTTAATTAACTATTAGTGTAGCACTGAAAAACAGTTTTAATGGTCTTGCTATGTCAAGTAATCCTAAACACCTCTCACACATTTGAATATATTTGTGGGATCATCTCCTAGAACTGGAATTAAAGAGAATGAACATTTTCTGTTGTTATGGATATTGTCACATTGTCCTTCAAGGGATGAAGTCAGTACAGCAGTCCCTTACAAGAGTCTCATTAATGACCTCTCTGCCACTGGCAGTGGCTCCCCTAATCCCATCCTCACATTGTTGCCAGTGTGATTGCTTACAACACAGGTCAGACCCTGTCATCTTCCTGCTTCCCTCTCCAGCTCTCTATGGATTTTTGGATTACGTAACTCCTACTTACCACGGCAAGTGAGGAACCTTCACAAACAGACCCCTGCCTCCCTTTCCAGTCTCACCTCTTGCCAACTTGCCTCCTTTACTGCCTAATATGTTCTGTTCCAGCTTCTCATCATTCCCTTTTTACTGAGATATTCTTATCCTTCAAATCCTTCATTATTCACTTTTGTGTTTTCAGCATCTGGCACAATTCATGGAACATAAAAAACAGTTCATAATATCTTCAATAAATGGGTGGGTTGAGATTAAATGTCCCAACTATGAATTATTATTAACATCTTGGTTACATGTCTTTCACACCAATAACACCTTATTTTAATCAACTTGTCTTCTATACTAGTTTCATGGTGATAAGGATTATACTTAGCACAATGTCAAGTGTTTCCTGAATAAATAAATGTTTGAATGAAGTCAATTTCATCCTCATTTAAAGATAAGAACTCTTGAGGTCGAATTTTCTTCTCCAAAGAGCCAGTTTATCAACACATCACTGTGTAGTGCTGTCATGGATGTAGAATAGCTCAAATTTTTGTAAAATGCTGGTAATCACTTTACAAAACTGTTTGGCAGTATCTCCCAAACATGGACATATGTGGTTCCACCACTAGGTATATGTCCAACAGAAATGCATACAGATAGTCACAAAAAGACACCAACAATAATGCTCTTAGCAGCACGATTAATAATAGGCCCACACTGCAGACAATGCACATGTCCAAAAAATATAAAATGGATTTCTAAAAATGTTGGTATAGTCGTTCAATGAAATACTGAACAGAAGTGAAAAAGAATAAAACTAGAACTATACACATTAATATACATATACATAAATCTACCAAATATAATTTTGGGTGAAAGACATCAAACACAGAAGTGTGCACACTCTCTGTTCCCACTTACATAAAGGTGAGCTAATCTATAGTCTTAGAAATCAGTTCCTGATTGAAAGGGACACGATAGGGGATCCTGGAGTGCTGGTAATGTTTTAATTTTTGATCTGGGTGCTGGTTACTTGGATGAATATATTTAGTAAAAATTCAAGTAGCTATATACTTATTTGTGCACTTCACTGTATGTTATAATTCAGTTAAAACCTTGATTCTTAAAAAGTAAAGAGCTAGACACCAAGGGATAGGTATTTTGTGATTCTTTAAAGTTCGCAAACAAACAAAATGAATCTATGGTGAAAGAAGTCAGACTGGTGTTGATTTCATGGGAAGTATTGACTGGAAGTTGGGAGAAAGTGGCTTCCGGGTGGTGGAAGTAATTTATCTTGACTTTGGTGGTTACATGAGTGTATACATTTGTAAAAAGTCATTGCATTGTAAAGTTAAGACTGTGCACTGTATTATTCTAACTTGAAACTCAATAAAAAGAAGTTGAATTACTATGGGGAATAGATCTTATAAAAAGCTTCCAAACTTTAGTCCCTACCTTCTACAGAAACACAACACTGTGACAGAGAAAACAATGGCCTATCATGTGTCTTTTCCAGTGACACATAGCAAATCTAAGTGGCCTAGACACCCTATGTACTAATTCTTATTTTAGAACTTTTTCTAGGAGATATGCTATACTTTTAAATGCATACTTTTATACTTTTAATGCACATTGTTTTCTCTGTCACAGTGTTGTGTTTCTGTAGAATGTATGGACTAAAGTTTGGAAGCTTTTTTTCCCTCCAATCACAGCTTTGCTCTTTAATAAATATGGGACTCTGGGCCTATAGTATTCTTTTGCTTCAGTTTCTTCATTTACTACATCTCTGCTTCATCTACTCCACTGCTTCATCATGAAGGTTAAAGTAAAAGGTGGAGATGTCTCTTGAAAGTGGCAAAATGTTGTGTAAGTGACTTGTGATGATCAGTGTTCAACACAGTCATATGTACTGACTCCTTTATGCATAGATGTTTCTGATCACACAGAGCAGGCATCCAGAGTCTGTTGAACCAAGGGGTAATAAGTACTGTTGCTACAATCCTATTACATTTGCGCCCATAGGAATTTCTTTTAGTGTAAAGAATATGTGACATAGAAACAGAACAGTGAATGCAGAGACTTTGAGCTGACA
This sequence comes from Rhinopithecus bieti, assembly GCF_001698545.2. Taxonomy (NCBI): domain Eukaryota; kingdom Metazoa; phylum Chordata; class Mammalia; order Primates; family Cercopithecidae; genus Rhinopithecus; species Rhinopithecus bieti. Next base: position 387,786 of record NW_016814111.1, read on the forward strand.
TATGTTTTAACCCAGCTCCCACAGGGGGGCAGCAGGAATATGATCATATCTGAATTTCTCAATGGCTAATATGCATAAACTTATTATAGAGTTTGGGGAGTTTTATCACACATTATTCAATACCAGCAAACATTACACCCATGGCACCTGCAGATATGAGTCTTTGTCAAAAGTTGTGAGATTGAATCAAAGGTTGATATAGCCCATTTTCTAAGAATAGTCATGTGCTTAGAAGTGTAATAATATCATTTCAAAACAGTTAATACATGTGATAACACATCACCAGCAGGACATTTGGACAATTAGAATGCTCTAATGTAAACTTAAAATATAAGCTGAATTAATGAAAACTGAATTTTTAATGTACTGAAGTTTTATTCTAGTCCTTATTATCTACCTACTGCTTCCTCTGGGAGACCTATCTATACACATAGCTTTGAATATCTCTGTGATGTTAATGACAGAGACTTCAAAAAAAAATCATTGTGGACTTTTTATTTCTCCTTACCTCTAGCTCTGACATTTCTTTGAGTTAAGATAATATCCAACTACCTGTTTGGTATCTCTGCTTGGATGGCTATTTAGACATCTCATAACAAAAGCATTAGAATTAATCTGTTACTCTCTACCCTCACCCAAATCTATTCCTCTCTCACTCTATCCCTTCTCAGTAAATGACAAAACCATCCATACAATAGCTCAAGCAAAATATTTAAGATGCCAATTTGCTTATTTCTTTAATTCCCTGCGTTCATCTTATCAGCCTGTTCTGTCAATACTTTCTTCAAAATGGATCATAAATCTTCCAAGTCCTCTTCATTTCTACTGCCATAATCTTATTCCAAGCCATTATCATATCTCACCTGGACTACTACATTACTCAATCTTCCTGCCCTCATATTACCCATTTTCCACAAAGTCATCAGATAATCTTTTAATTAAGTAATGTCTTTCCTTTCCTTAAAACCTGGCAATGACTTTTTAATGCATTTAAAATAAAATAAGACTCACTCCTTTCCGTGGTCCACTTGCTGTGGTTGAACTGTCTCTAGCTCCCAAGGCTCTATCTCTGCTTAGGGAAACCTGATGTCTCCCGTGTGTCTCATGCTAACAAATCAGATGTCAGCTAGAGAGGCCTTCCCTCTAAAACTTATCCACAGTAGCCTAGCCTCACTCACATAACTGTCTCTCTCACACACATTTGCCTTTGTTATTGCTAGGATAATGCTCACTACAGCTGGTAGTAATCTTATGACTATATTTGTCACCAGTGGTTGGTTTATCTACCCCTGCCATCAAATACTGTACAACGAAAATGGAGCCTATATTCTAGTTGCATAGGAAACATTCAATAAATATTGCTACAATGAGTAAACAAATGAATAGGCAAATAAAAATTCAGAGCACAGTAACTATCTGGTAATATGATTTGGAAAAAAGTAGCAGTAATCCAAACACACTGAAGTTGAGGAGCCAAAATTGTACCTCTATCTCCTTAGCTTTCAGCTGGGCCTGAGAATTAAGTTAATGTAAAACAGATTAACAGGAAAAAAAGAATACAAATTTAATGTAAGTCTTACGTGATATGAGATCCTTCATAAGAACATGAAGTGGCACAATCATGGCTCAGGGCTCACTGCAGCCTCGACCTCCCAAGCGATATCCTCTCACCTCAGCCTTCTCTGTAGCTGGGACTACAGGTATACACCACTATGCCCAGCTAATTTAATTTTTTATTTTTTTTTTAGACATGGGGTCTAGTTATATTTCCCAGGCTGGTCTTGAACTCCTAGGCACAAGGGATACTCCCACCTCGACCTCCCAAAGTGCTGACATTACAACCATGATCCATCGCACCTAGCACTAAAGGTTTGTATAACAGGTTGAACGAAAAGAGACAATTATATAACAGTAACTAAATTATGTGGGGAGGCTAAAAGAAGATGAGAATTATTTTAACAAAGTATGTTTGCATAGAATTCTCTTGGCTATGACTACTTTTATGGGGAAAGGAGGTGTCTTTCACAAGGGAGTTTTTAATCTCCTGATTTTAGGAAGAAAAGGGAGGTTTAGAATACCCTTTTTTTGCATTGTCTATTTCACAAGTGTGTTTAACTCAAAATAATCCCTAAAAATAATCCTAATGTTAAAGTGGCATATTATTAGGTTGTGTATTCTGTTACTGTTGCGTGATGTACGACTATTGAAGATGGAATTTTTTCTTAAATGACATGTTAGGCAGTCACAAAATGGATACGTAGCTGAAAAAAAATCTGCTTAAAAAGGGTGTCTTCACTTGCTTAATTATAACAAATTGCTTTCTTCCTTTTCCCCACATTGAAGGAATATTTAGTATTGCACACAGTGCTCATTACTAAGCATTGATTTTTCACTCATGTATCCTTATATATGGAATTAAAGTGATGAGCTAAGAAAATAGTATAATATATAGGAATATTCTGAATAAATCAAATATCTGCCTATATCCTCCTTAGAAACAAAGCATATTTATTTACATATCATATTTTTTACAGTTTTGAAATTGGCCCAATTGGTCCATGGAACTGATGTTTACTGTTTTTTGGATAAACATAAAAATTGACCATCTTGGTTTGTTTATTTATTTATTTATTTAGATGGAATCTTGCTCTGTCACCCAGGTTGGAGTGCAATGGCATGATCTCGGCTCACTGAAACCTCCATCTCCTGGGATCAACTGACTCTCCTGTCTCAGCTTCCTGAGTAGCCGGGACTACAGGTGTGTGCCACCATGCCTACCTAAGTTTTGTGTTTTTAGTAGAGATGGGGTTTCACCATGTTGGCCAGGCTGATCTCAAACTCCTGAACTCAAGTGATTCACCTGCCACAGCCTCCCAAAGTGCTGGGATTATGGGCATAAGCCACCGCGCTCGGCCACTCATTGTCTTAAAGCCTGAAACTTACATTTGTGTTATCTGAGTTTCTTCCTCAGGAAAACCATCAGGCCTTCCAAATAGAATCAAGGAACTGAAACTCATCAGATCACTGCATCCAGACAATGTGGTGACAGACTCTTCATGTGTCATAATTGCCAAACCACCTTCTGCTTCCTGTTGACCAACTCCTCTTCCTTATCCCTCTCTAATTCCTATTTTCCTACACTTGGTTACATTCATTCTCTGCTATATAAACTCCCAATTGTAGTGCACCAGAGAGACATACTCATGGCCTCAGTAATTGGCTTTCCATGCAGTGAGCAGCAGGACCTAAACCAAACCCCTGGCATTTCAGTAACAGTTTTAAGTTTATTATTGCCATGTTTTCACTATTCTTTTTGTTTTTATTACCCTCATTTTTTTTTTCTTCATGGAGGTACAACTGACAAATACAAACTGTGTTACTTAATGCAGACAATGTGATGATTTATAGATGTATACACTGTGAAATGACTATCATACTCAAACTAACTGACATATCTAATCTCACATAGCATGTGTGTGTGTGTGTGTGTGTGTGTGTGTGGCAATCTACTCCTAGCAAATTTAAAGCATACAATACAGCATTATTAACTCAAATCATGATATTGTACATTAGATCTCTAGAACTTATTCATGTTATAACTGAGGGTTGGTATCTTTTTGCCAATATCTCCCCATTCCCCATTCCCCACTCTTCCAACCCCGGGCCCTGGCAATCAGCAATCTACTCTCTACTTCTACTTCTATAAGTTCACCTTTTTTAGGTTCCACATATAAATTAAATCATGTGGTATTTGTCTCTCTATGCCTGGCTTCTTTCAGTTGGCAAAATACCCTCTGGGCTCATCCATATTGTTGCAAATGGAAGGCAAAATTTTCCTCTTTTTAAAATACTGAATAGTTTTCTATTGTGTGCATCTACCACATTTTCTTTACCATTTATTCCTTGATGAACCCTTAGGTTGATTCCTTATCTTGACTATTGGGAATAATGCTGCAAAAACAAGACGGGAGTGCATGCTGTTTTCCATACTGGTTGTACCAAATTATATTTCCATGAAGAGTGTGTATAAGAGTTCTCTCTTCTCCATAGCCTCACCAACACTTGTAATCCCTTTTTTGGTTTTTTTGTACAACAGATATTCTAACCAATGTGGTGATATCTCATTGCGGTTTTGAGCTGCATTTTTCTGATGAGTTTTGATGTTGAGCACCTTTCATAAACCTGTTGGCCATTTGATGTTTTATTTTGTGAAATCTCTGCTCAGATACTTTGCCAATATTTTTATCGCATTATTTGATTTTGCTATTTAGTTGTATGTTATTTAAATATTTTGGAAATTGAGAGTCCCTAGATACATGGTTTGTGAATGTTTTCTCCCCTTCCATAGGTTGCCCTTTCATTGTGTTGATTATTCTCTTTGATGTACAGAAAGTTTCAAGATTGATATAGTTCTCCTTGTTTTATTTTTTTTCATCTGTGCTCTTAGTGTCATATAAAAAAACACTTACTATCAAGACCAGTGCCAAAGAGTTTTCCTACCTATGTTTTTTCTAGAAGTTTTACATTTCCAGGTATTACATGTAAGTCTTTAATCCATTTTGAGTTAATTTTTTGTGTTCATATCTTATTTTGTAAAAAGATAATGTCAGATATCCATGCTATTAGCAAATTTTAAAATGCAACAGAGAAATAACTTAAAGTATAAGAAAAATAGGTCAGGCATGGTGGCTTACGCCTGTAATCCCAGCACTTTGGGAAGCCAAGGCAGGAGAATCACAAGGTCAGGAGTTCAAAACCAGCCTGGCCAACATGGGGAAACCATGCCTCTACTAAAAATACAAAAATTAGCTGTGGGTGGTGGCATGCACCTGTAATCCCAGCAACTTAGGAGGCTAAGGCAGAAGAATTGCTCCAACCTGGGAGGTGGAGGCTGCAGTGAGCCGAGATCACGCAACTGCAATTCAGCCTGGTTGACAGAGTGGAGACTCCATCTCAAAAGAAAAATAATCAGGAAAAGAAATAGAAAAAAAGAGAAAGAAGAAAGATAAAGGGAAAGGAAAGAGGAGGACAAAGAGTACAAGACAAGGAAGACAAAGAATAAGGAAAATAAGTAGTAGTGATGATGATGGGAGCTACCTCAACAATCTACAAGAACACACTCAGAGATTCAATAGCACAGTGGTATGGCACTGTAAAAAGCCTATTTAGAAGAATCACTGGCTGGGTGCGATGGCTCACGCCTGTACTCCCAGCACTTTGGGAGGCCGAGGCAGGCAGGTCACCTGAGGTCAGGAGTTTGAGAGCAGCCTGGCTAACACGGTGAAACCCCACCTCTACTAAAAATACAAAAATTAGCCAGGCATGGTGGCACATGCCTGTAATCCCAGCTACTTGGGAGGCTAAGGCAGAAGAATCGCTTGAACCTGGGAGGCGGAGGTTGCAGTGAGCTGAGATCGCACCATTGCACTCCAGCCTGGGCGACAGAGCAAGACTCTGTCTCAAAAAAGAAAAAAAAAAAAGAATTATTAAAAACTATCACATTTTGAAACATATATTAATATTAAATTTCATACACTATTGTGTTGCAATTTAAATGGTGTATTAAAAAGTGATACTCAGACAATACCATCAGTATTTAGGAGAAACTCTTAGATATTTATCTGATACTATGTACCACAATTAAATCTAGAAAAATGGATGGATTAAATGTACAACATAAAAAACCTTTAAAATAGGAAAAAATATATGAGGAACAAAATTTGGCTTTTGGAATGAAAAAAAATTTTCTATGTATACAAGAAATCAAGAATGTAATTAAACAGAGGATGCATTTCTAAAACTAAAACACTGTTAACAAAATAAAAGCCAAATAAATTTAAAATATGTATTCTACAAATACAGCAAATGAAAGTTAATATCATTAATAGGGATACTTCATTCAAATGAAGTATAAAAAGTATAATGGTCCCAAAGAGTACACAGTTATAGCAACAGAAAATTTAAAAAATGAACAATTATAACTAATACACATTATAAAAATACTAAATTTCAGTAGGAGTTACAGAAATGCAAATGAAAACAATAAAAGTTAAAAATAATAATGTTGGCAAGCATGTGACAAAAATGGAGCTCTCTGATATGGCCAGATAAATTGTATAAACTTTAGTTGAAATTACATGCTAATGAATATTAAGAAACCTTTAAAAAGCATCCTCTTTATTCCACTAATGGTTTTGTATATGAAAATGTTTATAAAATTAACAATAATATATAAATATTGCTAATGGTTAAATTATGAAACAGTCTTCTACAGGGTGTTATGTAGCCATGGAAATGATGTATTTAAAAGCATTTATAATTTTAGAAACTTTATGATAATTAGTAAAAGCATATGAGTTTATAAGTGTGAATCTAACTTAATTTTTGAAAATCTGAACATAAAGCAAGACAAAGACCAGGAAAATAATTTTTTTAATTTAATTTTTTTTAAATTATAGGTCATTTTAATATTCTACTATTTTTTACAGTTTTAAGTTCGTCTGAGTATATTTTACTTTTATAATACTAAAAATACAAANGCATATGAGTTTATAAGTGTGAATCTAACTTAATTTTTGAAAATCTGAACATAAAGCAAGACAAAGACCAGGAAAAATAATTTTTTTAATTTAATTTTTTTTAAATTATAGGTCATTTTAATATTCTACTATTTTTTACAGTTTTAAGTTCGTCTGAGTATATTTTACTTTTATAATACTAAAATACAAACATTTTAAAGTATAAAATAATCAAGATAAATATGTAATATGGTTTGGCTGTGTCACCACCCAAATCTCATCTTGAATTGTAGTTCTCATAATTCCCATGTGTTGTGGGAGGGAACTGGTGGGAGATAATTGAATCATGGGACAGTTTTCCCTTTACTGTTCTCATAGTAGTAAATAAGTCTCACTAGATCTGATGATTTTATAAAGGGAAACCCCTTTTGCTTGGTTCTCTCTCATTCACTCTTGTCTGCCGCCATGTAAGACATGCCTTTCACCTGCCATGATTATGAAGCCTCCCCAGCTATGTAGAACTCTGAGTCCATTAATCCTCTTTTTCTTTATAAATTACCCAGTCTTGGGTATATCTTTATCAGCAGAGTGAGTATGCTAATACAATATAATATGATATAGAAAAGCAAATAATTGTTACTCTAACATATAGGAAATAGTTTTTTATTCAAATATTTAACTTCAATTACCTATAACATATTCTGGAATCATTTTGTGTATAATCAGATTGCAATATTTTGTTAAACTCTCAGTAGTAAACAGTGCACTTCTGCACAGGTGCATTCTTTGTTTGCGTTTTTCCCCTTTTTAAAAATATCAGTGTCAGTTTTTTAAGTGAATCAGGCCTTTTATGACTTACATCATAGTTCAGCTCATGATCAATGCATGAATGCACTTTGTCAACTTCAAATATCTACTTAAGGTAACTAAACTTTTGACTTAAAAAGTCACTGAGATATTAGACTCCTGATAAGTTTTGATTGATGCAGTAAGAATAAACAATGAATAAACATGCCTAAGTTGCAAGGAAATATTTTGAATCAAACTTATCCTATGTATAAACATGATACAGACTGAATACATACACCTGTCTCAATCTCTGTCTGCACATCTTTTGTTTAATATTCAAAATAAAATATTTTACTATAAAGCAATTTGTTACTTTTATAGTCTATGTTCTTCCTAATTTTCTGAAATACAACAAAATACCTCCAAGTCTCTTAATAAAACCATGTCCCATAAAAACTGACAATGAATCTCTTTTCTGACCATTTACTGCTCCCATTATACACTTTTGGGTGTATAAAATAAGTTTATTCCTATTTCTATGCTTTTTCTGCTCTAAGTCTAAAGGGAAATGTTAAAGTTGTTCTGTATTAATAATTTAGTGAATTCTTCAGTTCACTGATGTCAGGCTGCTGAATGACCTGAAAATGAACCTTTCTGGTAACATATTGCTGAGCTTAAAAAACACCACTGGCTTTCACGTGTCTGCATGAGGAATTTACTTTTTAGTTGTCTAATTATTTCTATTTAGAAGTTCAGGAAGAAATTGAAGAATATGAAGAAAATTGCTGGTTTCTAGTAAGTACATCCAATTCTACCATGTGCCAATAGATAGTAAAAAATAGCATTCCTCCCATATGGAAACCTACTTTACAAATTAAATGTATTTGATGTTTAAATCAAATATTCTAAGAATTATAACCCAATGGACTTATTCAGTTTAAATATGCATTTCTGAGAAAACTTCATGATAATTATATTAGGAAAAACAGATCAATTTATCAAGAAGTGTGAAAATCCCACACAATGGCAACAGCTCAAGCACGGATGCACTGAATGGAACTCCATAACGACGAAGTGATTATTTTGACATGCTCAGCTGTTTAATATCATGCCTGACTGCCCCTTTCTGGTTGCTGATTTTCCTTTGTAGGATATGACAGGCCTAAATGAATTTGAACCCTTGTGAATTAGAACCCTCTCACTCATTTACTTTGGCTAAAATCCCTTATGCTCTTAGCAAATGCGTCCTTTTCTTCTTTAAATAAATCTGAAGACATGTACAATTACATGGGAGGCTCTGAACTCCTCATAACTATATGGAGAGAAGAACTGGGTAAATGATGGTGTAAGAAGAATTAGAAATGTTATAAATATCGAATCATTCATTGAATGATATCATGGTACAGCAGATAAATGAACAATTTAAGGTTAAAACACTTCTCCAAATGAGCACTCTTTTATATCTGACTTCAAAATCAAAATGCCTTCTGGGGATAAGCAAGTTACATTGTGAGGGAATAGCTAACAATTATTGAGTACTTATGAGTCAGGCAATATTCTAGGTGCTTTTAAAAGTATTAACTTGTTTAATTCTCATCACATCTTGTACGAAGAAAGTGTTCTGTGATTGATGCTTATTCCATTTAATTTCATTTTGGACCACAGTGGTAAGAGCTCAAAATACCCCATCGGATTGTGGCATATCAATATCATTATTCTCTGTGTGTGTTTTTTTTTTTTTAATTTATCCCTATTCTTATATCCCCACTGCCATTATTTTCCACCTCCCCCATTCAGTTAATAATTTTAATCTTTATCTTTTTGTCTCTGTTCCTGCAAAGTGTGTATTTTGTACATTAAGCTTCATCCATGTTGCACTTAATGTATTGTGTCTAACTGCTGCAAAATATTCCATGATGTGTCTCTGCTACATTTGACCAATCTACACCTCCAACAGTAGATATCCAGGTCAGGTTCAGGCCTTCCATAACAAATGTTTCCATTTTGACTTCTCGTGTTCTCCTTGTTACAAATGTTCACTAAATGTGCTGCTATGCATTTCCTTATGTACCCATAGGGAATGTAAGAGAACATGTAGAAATATGTGCACATTTTTGAAAATTTGGGGGAAATATATATACACAATATATATACACAGAAGGGTAAAATTGGATTCAAAACCTGTGGATATACTTGCCTAAATTTTGTCACCTTGCTTTCCATATAGGTTGTGCAAATCCTGTGCTCCCAGCAGCAGAGAATTAGCAATTCCTACTCCTTCATAGTGCTTCATTCCTAAGCACTACTCAGCTCTATAGTTTTGGACTTTATACCTACACCTAATAGGTGAAACATTATGCAATTCCCAGTTTGAAGATGAGAAATCAGAGGTACAGAAATATTAAGTAACTGCCCAAAGATACATAGTAACCAGTAGAAACAGGATTCAACCCCAACTGGGCTGGCCCCAGAGCCCACACTTAGTCACTATTCTATACTTTCACCCAGAAGGCAGAAATAATAAAGCAGAGGGAATTGTGACAAATAGAGGACACAGGTACTGCCTCCTGGCAGTTAAATATATCAAAAAAATGAAAACAGTAACCGAGGAATACAGCAAACAAAACACACCCGTAGGCTCAATTGGCCTGAAGGCCACTATTATGTAGTCTCTACTGTATATAATAATTATATTATGAGCAGAATCATTTCTCAACCTGCTTTCAGTAGGTATAATTAATGGTTAATAAACCACTCTCACTGTGATGCAAAACTCCACCTCATTTTTTTTCACAATGTGATATGTCTGTTAAGCATAGGTTATAGCTACAACTACTGAGAGTGCATTTTATTTGCCATGGTTGAGTCATAACGGAAATTTCAAAATGTGTGTTTGAAGGTATGGGTGAGAATGAATAGGTACATTAAACTAATACTAAGACTGTGCTACAACCCTTCCCAAAATTTTTACCAATTAAGTATATTAGATAAATGCCAAAATGTATAAAACATTCAAATTTTTATTGGCCAATCTACTCCAGAGCTCACACAGACCACACTAAAAGGAAATTAATTTATGTGTTGTGACTATCTTTAGGTCAGGAAATATTTATTTCTCTAGGTATTTAAACACAACGTAGTTGAAGAAGAGAATAGATATTGAGAAAAAACTTTGGGATTTCTCCAATAAAATTCTGTGTTCATGGCAAAGGATGTTAATTTCAATTTCAAATAGAAGTCTTATCATTTTGGCATTTTCTAACGCCGCCATGCCGCCCAGGAGCTCTTCAGCACACTTCAGCCTGTTTTCAACCCCCACTACTCCATAGAAAACACTCTTAGGAAAATTGCCAACAACCTTCTAGCTATGAAATTTAATAAACGTTTCTTAATCTTCATCTGAATTTAACTGTCAAATGAATTTAACCATATTAAGAACATCCTCCATAGTTTGCAAAGGTAATCTCTTTTATGAATCACGTGCTACTTTTACTTTGTCTTTGATGTAAAATGTTTTGACATGTAGACATACAAAAAGTTACAGATTGATACATTTTCCCAAAATGAGAAGTTAACTTCTGACCAGATCCAGAAATAGCATATAACCTGAATATCAGAGGAACCCACGTCTCCCTCCTCATCAATCACAAACTCCCTTCTCTTAATATTGGATCCTTTGAAATTCTGTGGGATCATAGATCATGCCTCTGTGTTTTACTTATTTGGTTCAGTATTATGCTAGTGAGATTCATCTACAAGGCATGACACAATAGTTATCTTTACTTACTGCCATATCATATGTATACACATAATTTATGAATATTCCGTAATTTGTCCATTCAACTTTTGATGGACATTTGAGTTTGTTTTCTGTTGCGAGTTATTATGAAAAACAATCCTTTGTTCATTCCTAACTCCTGCAAACATTCCTTTGTTACATATGTGCATTTCTGTTAGAATTGGAATTCTAACAGAATTCCACATAGAATCATATGGTTACACATATTTACACTCCTAGTGCCAGTGTATGAGTGTTCCAATTACTCCATGTCCTATGAGAGTTGGTATTGTCAGTCACCTGGGGCATCAATCGAGTGACTATAAATGTGTCTAGTCAGGGCTCTATTCAGTTCCATCATTCTATTTGTCTATCCTTTCATTAACCAAAATATCTTTTTAAACTGTTACTATTTGTGTGTGTGTATATATACACACACACATACATACATATACACACACATACACACATACAAGGTACATGTGACATTTTATTACATGCATAGAATGTATAATGATTAAGTCAGAGTATTTAGAGTTTCCATTACCGTAAATATTTTCTTGTTTAGTTACTTCAGTTCCTTTATATTCTGGACATTAGTCACTTGTCAGATCAATAGTTGGCAAATATTTTCTTTTCATTTCAACGGTTTGCCTCATCACTCTGTTCATTTTTTCCTTTGCTATGGAGAAGTTTGTTTGTTTGTTTTAGTTTAATATAGCTCCATTTGTCTATTTTTCTTTTTGTTGCCAGTGCTTTTGAAGTCTCAACCATAAACACCTTTGCCTAGACTAATATAATGGAGTGTTTCCTTTATGTTTTCTTCTAGAAGTTTTATAGTGTCAGGTCTTTATCTTGAATTGATTTTTGTATATGTGCAACACAGGAGTCTATTTTCATTATCTTTATATGGATATCCAATTTTCCCAGCACCATTTATTGAAGAGGGTGTCTTTTCCCCAGTGTATGTTCTTGACACCTCTGTCAAAAATACATAAATATGTAGCTGTACATATGTAGATTTATTTCTGGGTTCATCATTCTGTTCCATTTATCCACATGTCTCTTTTTATATACCATGTTGTTTTACTATAGCCTTGTAATATATTTTGAAATCAAGTCGTGTGATGCCTCCAGCTTTATTGTTTTTGCCTAGGATTATTTTGAGTGTTTGGACTCTTTTTGGTTCCACAGATTTTAGAGTTGTTTTCTATCTCTATGTAAAATGACATTGGTCTTTTTATAGAGATTGCATTGTATCTGTAGATAGCTTTCGATCACACAGTCATTTTAATAATATTTAATGGAAAGCAAGGGATGTCTTTCCATTTGTTCATGTTTAATATCCTTTATCAGTGGTTTGTGGTTTTATCTGTTAAGGTGTTTCACTTTCTTGGTTAAATTTATTACTAAGTATTTTATTTTATTTTTATAGCTATTATAAATGAGATTGTTTTCTTGACTTCTTTCTCAGTTAGTTCATTATTGATATATAGGTATGCTACTGATTTTTGCATAATTATTTTATATCCTGAAACTTTACTGAATTCATTTATCAGCTGTAACGAGTGATTTTGGCGAAGTTTTTAGTTTTTTTTTTAAGAATAAGATCATATTATCAGTAAAGAGGGACACTTTGACTTCCTCTTTTCCAATTTGGATAAATTTATTTCTTTTTCTTGCCTGATTTCTCTGGCTAGGATTTTCAGTACTATGTTGAGTAGCAGGGTTAAAAGTGGGCAAGTGGGCATCCTTGTCTTGTCCAGTTCTTAGAGGAAAGCCTTTCAGCTTTTCCCATTCAGTATGATGTTAGTTTTGGGTTTGCCTTTATGATGTTGAAGTAAATCCTTCTATGCCTAGTTAAAAACTTGCTTAAAGTTTTTATCATAAAGAGATGTTGAATTTTATCAAGTGCTTTTTCTGCATCTATTGAGATAATCATATGGCTTTTGTCCCTAATTCTGTTGATGTGATACATGATGTTTGTTGGTTTGCATGTGTTGAACCATCCTTGCATCCCTGGGATAATCCCACTCAATCACAGTATGTTATCCTTTTGATGTGCTATCGACTTTTAGTTTGCTAGTATTTTGTTGATAATTTTGTGTCTATGTTCATCAGGGATATTGGCCTGTAGTTTTACTTTTTGTTATGTCCTAAGCTGGTTTTGGTATCAGGCTAGTGCTGGCCTCATAAAATTAGTTAAGGAGAATTCCTTCCTCGTCATGTTTTTGGAACAGTTTGAGGAGAACTGGTGTTAGTTCTTCTTTGATAGTTTGGTAGAATTTGGCAGTGAAGTCATTAAGTCCTGGACTTTTCTTTGTTAGGAGGCTTCTTACTCCTGACTGAGTCTCATCACTCATTATTGGTCTGTTCAGATTTTCTATTTATTTCTCATTCAGTGTTGATAGTTTGTATGTGTATAGTAATTTATCTATTTCCTCTAGGTTTCCCAGTTTGTTAGTATATAGTTGTTCAAAATAATCTCTAATGATCTTTTGTATTTCTGTGGTATCAGCTGCAGTGTTTTACATTTCATTTTTGATTTTGTTTATTTGTGTCTTGTCTCTTTTTTATTGGTTAATCTTCCTAGTGGGTTATATATTTAGTTTATTTTTTCAGAAAACCAACTTTCTGTTTCATTGATTCGTGTGTGTGTGTGTGTGTGTGTGTGTGTGTTGTTTCCATGCTATTGGGCTCTGCTCTGATCTTTGTTATTCCTTTTCCTTCCAGCAAATTGGGGTTTTGTTTGTTCTTGATTTTCTAATTCCTCAAGGTGCATTATTAGATTATTTGAAATCTTACTGGTTTTTCTGATGTAAGTGTGGATTACTATAAACTTCCCTGTTAGCACTGCTTTTGGTGTATTCCATAGATTTGAGTATGTTGTGTTTAGGTTTTCATTCGTTTCAAGAAACTTTGTTATTTCCTCCTTAATTTCTTCCTTGACCCAATTGTAATTCAGGAGCATGTTGTTTCATTTCCATGCATTTGCACAGTTTCCTGAGTTCCTCTTATTATTGATTTTTAACATTATTTCATTATGGTGTGAAAAGATACTGTAGGATTTTGATTTTTAAAATTGTTTTTGTCTAGATTTCTTTTATGTCCTAACATATGAGCTATCCTGGAGAATCCTTCCACGTGCTGATGAGAAAAATGAGTATTCTGTAGCTGTTCAATGAAATGTAAATGTCTGTTAGGTCCATGAAGTTTAAAGTGCAATTTAAGTCCAATGTTTGTTAATTTTCTTTCTAGATGATCTATCTAATGTTGAGGATGGAGTGCAGAAGTCCCCAGTTATTATTATAGTGGAGTCTCCCTCCCTTTGCACTACTAATAAATACTTTATATATCTGGATGCTCTGACCTTGGGTGCACATATGTTTAGAGTTATTAAGTCCTCTTGCTGAGTTGATCTCTTTATCATTATATAATGACCTTTTTTTTTTTCTTTTTACAGTTTTTGACTTAACATCTGTTTTATCTAACTTAGGTACAGCTACCTCTGCTAGATTTTGGTCTCTGTTTGCATGGAATATCTGTTTCCCCCATTTTACTTTGTCTATATGTGTCTTTAGGGGTGAGATGAGTTTCTTGTAGGCAGTATCTGGCTGAGTCATGCTTTCTTTAAAAAAAATCAGCCAGTCTATATCATTTAAGTGGGCAGTTCAATATGTTTACATTCAAGGTTATTACCAATATGTGAGGGCTTATTTTTGTTATTTTATTAATTTATTTTTGGCTGTTTGGTTTATCTTTTGTTCATTTTTTTCTCTTATTGTTTATCATTGTGGATTGGTAGTCTTCTGTAGTGGTAATTTTTGAGTTTTGTTTTTTTTTTTTTTTGAGATGGAGTCTCGCTCTGTAGCCCAGGTTGGAGGGCAGTGGCATGATCTCGGCTCAACCCAAGCTCCGCCTCCCGGGTTCAGCCATTGTCCTGCCTCAGTCACCCGAGTAGCTGGGACTACAGGCACCTGCCATCATGCCAGGCTTATTATTATTATTATTATCGGGTTTTTTTGTATTTTTAGTAGAGACGAGGTTTCACCGTGTTAGCCAGGATGGTCTCGATCTCCTGACCTCGTGATTCGCCCACTTCAGTCTCCCAAAGTGCTGAGATTACAGGCGTGAGCCACAGCACCTGGCCAATTTTTGAGTTTTTTCTCTTCCTTTTTTTGTGTTTGCTCTACCAGGGGGTTTAAATTTTCATGTGTTTTTATGACAGTAGATATCATCCTCTTGCTTCCAGGTGTGAGACTCCCTTAAACATTTCTTATAGGGCAAGTCTAGTGCTGAAAAATTCCCTCAGCTTTTGCTTATCTGGGAAAGACTTTGTTTCTTCTTTATTTATAAAGGATAACTTTGCTGTATCCTTGGCTGATGGATTTTTCTTTCATCACTTTGCATATATCATCCCATTCGCTCCTGACCTGTAAGGTTTCTGCTGAGAAATCTGATGATTGTTCCTTTATAAGTGACTAAGTGCTTTTCTCTGGCTATGTTTACAATCTCTCTTTGTATGTGATTTTTGACATGTGCCATAGAGAAGACCTTTTGTGAATTGTATCTATTTGGGGATCTCCGGGCTTCCTGTATCTGGATATCTAAATCTCTGGCTAGATTGGAAATTTTCAGCTATTATTTCATTAAACAGGTTTTCTATTCCTTTCACTTTGTCCTCACTGCCTGGGACACACAAAATGTGAATATTTGGTTGTTTCATGGGGTCCCACATGTTATATAGGCTTTGTTCATTTAAAATTTTTTTACAAAATGTTTTTCTAACTGAACTATTTCAAAAGACTTGTCTTCAGGTTCCCAAATTCTTTCTTCTGCTTGGTATAGTTTATTGTTGAAACTTTCAAATGTATTTTTTTATTTAATTCAATGAATTCCTCAGTTCCAGAATTTCCATGTTTTTAATATGATATATACCTCTTTGGTAAATTTCTCATTTATACCCTTAATTGTGTTTCTGGTTTCTTTGTAATGTCGTTCTCTGTTCTCTTGCATCTCACTATGCTTATTTAATATCATTACTTTGAATTATTTTTCTTGGTTTTCAAAAATTTATTTTTCCTTACAACCTATTGCCGAAGGATTATTGTGTCCCATTGGAGGTGTCGAATTTCCTTGCTTTTACATGTTTTTTGTGTCCTTACTTTGATATCTTCACATCTCTTGTACAAGCCCCTTCTTCCTATTTTTAAAATTTGCTTTCACAGGGAAGGACTTTTTCCTGCTAATGTATCTACTGTGTTATTAATAATTGGATACGGCACTTTGGCTTTGATTCTGGTCATGCACATCAGTGTAGTTTCCATATGATTTCTTCAGCTGTAAACAGGGTAGTATTGTCTCTGATTTCCTTAGTGCCTCGCAGTTGTTAGAGGAGACTGTGGTAAAGTTTTGCTGGGGATAGGGATGCCAGGTAGGTCAGTCTTCAGGCCCCAGTGGTGGAAACAGTGGGCCTAACATGCCTTTCCTTGGGACCCAGGATGGTGTATACAGTTTTAGTGGGTACAGGCAGGCCATTTCTGGTGGTTTTCTTGGGTGCTAGCAGTGGCAGCTGTGGACCAGGCTGGTGGTGGGTCCTCAAGCTTCTAGGCAGTATGGCATGGCATTAGCACTGGCAGCAGCAGTGGCAGGAAAACCCTGTGCCTCCCACGAGGTCCTTATTGGTGTTGATGGGAGCTGCAATGGGCTGGGCAGGCCAGTTCCCAGGCCCATAAGTAATGCATGCTGGTGGGTGCCAGCTGTGATGACAATGGCAGGTTAGGTGGACCCAACCTCCTGCTCCTGGAAAAACCACTCAGGTGCCAATTGTAATGCACAAGGCTGGGCAAGATCCATGCCACCAGGTGGCATGCTTGAGCATTCGGGGGTGGGAGAAAACTGAGCTGGGTGGGCCTGTCTTCAGGCTCCCCAGTGGTGCATGGAGGTGCAGGTGGTAGGCATGGCGGAGATGATTCTCAAGCCCCTGGTGAAATGTTCTGGTTGGAGCAGCAGTGGCTGGGGAGGGTGGTTGGCTTTCAGTGGCAGCGGATGTACTGTAGGCAGGCAGCTGGAGACTGTGTACTTCAGCCATAGGTGGCAGCTGTAGGCTGCATAGCCTGTCCTCATGGTGCTTGTAAACTGCTCATGTTTTGACCACTGGGGGCCTCCCACTTGCCCTTTCCCTAAGTTGGGGTGTCTCTGTGGGCTCCCAACAAATCCCAGGGAGCTAACCATGCTGCCTTGCTTCCCTCTTCTTCCTTGCTTTGGGTGTTTCCCCCTGTCATTTCTCTGTTTTATTCCAGCGTTTTCTCTTAGATTGTCTATTTAAAGTGTGATTATCTACTTGCTATTTTGCTTCTACATTGTGCAGGAGATGTGTACCAGGTTAATCCAGTCAGCCGTCTTCCACAATATAACAAATTAAAAATATAAAAAAAAAATAACAAATTGAAAGTATGAATGTACTTTATAATAAGTATTACTATGCAAAAGCATAATGTCTTCTAACTTTGTACTTCTTAAAATTTGAGTGTTCTTGGCTATTTGCATTCCTCCAATTGATTTAGAATCTGCTTGCTAATTTAAATACATAAACACACATAGATGAAATTTTACTGGAATTTTACTGAGTATCTAGATTAATTTTTGGAAAACAGACAATATTACAATATTGAGTTTTCCAGTCCAGGAACATGATCTATTCCTGCATTTATTCAGATCTCATTTAATTCCTCTCAATGTCATATAGTCTCATGCTATACGTCTTGTGTATCTTCAGTTAGATTAATTCCTAATTATCGATACTTTAATGGAATTTTAATGGTACATTTTAAAATATTTTCTAAAGTATGTTGTTGAAAATTAGGAATATGATTGATTTTATGATATTAAACTTACATCCAATAGTCTTGCTAAAACCAGTTATTAATTATAATCATGATTAGCTTTGGAAATTTTAGGGATTTTACAGATACACAATTATATCATTTGTCAGTAAGAGTGATTTTATTTCTCTTTAATCCTTACATTTTTGGGTTTTTTGGATATCAGTCTTATATTATTGGCTATCTACTACGGTCATTATGGAATAGAATTAGTACTTAAAGTATGTTTTTTGCATTTCAAATATCAAGAGAAACCTTTTAATTACTTACATTTAATTATAGCATTTGAAGTTTGTTCATGGTTTTCTTTTAGAAACTTATCATGTTAAGGGATTTCTTCTTATTAGTAGCTTCTAATTTTTATCACATGGAAGTTAAATTTTATCAAATATTGTTATGTTTCTATTGAGTTGCTTATGTATATACATTTTCTTCTCTTCTTTTCTTGTTTGTATTTATTTTGATGCCTATACTAATTTTTATTTGAATGTCAAACCAAGTTTGCACTTCCGGAATAAAACAATATTGGTCTGTATGTGTTATTATTTCAATATATCACTGATTCCTGTTACACATATTTTGTTTAGGATTCTGAAGTAATTATTCATGGAGAAAACGGGCTGTTATTTTTCTTTCTTGCAATCTCTTTAACATTCTTTAATTTAAATTATGTGCTGGCTTTATAAAATATGTTGGGACTAGCCATCCCTTTTACTTATCTTTAGCATACTTGGTATAAGAACGATGTCATGCCTTCCTAAAATGGTTGGAAAACCTTACTAGTGAAGCCTTATGGAACTGTATCTTTTTAAGATTTAAAGATTTGAAATAACAGAATTAATTACTATAACAAATATAGAATCGTTCATAATTTTTTGTCAACATAGGAAAGTTTTTTTTCCTAAAAATTTCTGGATGTGTATGTAATTGTTCATGCATGCTGCCATAGAGTTATTCTTTATATCTTTGCCATTGTCCGAATGTCTGTCTTCTCCCAAAACTCATATTGTAAAATCCAAACCACCAAGGGGTTGATATTAAGGAGTGTGGTCTTTGGGAGGTGATTAGGCCATGAGAGCAGAGCTCTCATAATTGTGGTTAGTATCCTTATGAAAGAGGTCCAGTGTACTAGCTAGGCCCTTTGGCCATGTGAAGGCACAGCAAGAAGGGCCCATTTATAAACCAAGAAATGGAACTCTTCCAGATTTAGCATCTGTCAGCACATTGATCTTGTACCTCCCTAGCCTCCAGAACTATTAGAAATTAAGTTATGTTGTTTATAAGCTAACCAATCTATTGTATTTTATTATAGCAGCCCAAATGAACTAGGGCAATCCTATTCTAATTACATTCTATTATTAGCAATGTACCCTTTTTCTATTCTTCACAACGTTAATTGATGTCTTCTATCATTTTTCCCATGATTGATTTGAGAAAAGATTTACCAATTTTAATTTGTAATTTGGTTTGTACATACTCGGTAGCTACTACAATTTCAGCTTTATCCCCAGAGGGGTGACATGGAGTCCAAGCCACAGCAAGAAACAGTTTAAACTTCTAAACTCTTCTGGCAAGGAATTCTTGGAAATATAGTTCTCAGGCTTCCAGCCTCTGAAGTATGGAAGATAATATGAAGTACCAAGAAACAATTTCAAAAATAACTCCTAACTTCAAATTCCCAGATTTCTAAATATTCATCAGGTCCAGCTCAAAAACATCAAACTCAATATATCTGCAAAATTAGCCAACGACCTTACCCCAAGTTTGCCTGCTAGCTTGTTTCCTTTTTCTGTTAATAACACTATGCCATGTAAGCCATAAATCTTGATATCAACTTCAAGCATTTAATTTTCCTCAATCCATTTGCAATTAGTGGCAAAGTTTTAAGATTATACTATTTTTAAAAATCTCTAATATTCATTTTTATTGTCCTCTCCAGGACAACAAGTATTTTTTTGTTGTTGAATTAAGCCAATAATCGTCTAGTTATCTGCTTTAAATCCCACTGATCGAATTTATCCTCTAAATTCTGATATTTAGAGGATGAATTTGTAAATACAAAACAGAATACATCATCAAAATTTCTCTATTTCCCAAAGGAAAGAGTCCAATACATCCAGCATGGCATTCATAGTCTCAGTTTAGCCAACCTCTCTATTCCCATATATTTATCTAACGTATCTTTTTGTTCGGGGATTACCAAACTAAGTATTTTTTTCTCGAATGTACCTGAAATAATAGGCCTCTCCTTCGCTCATGAACCTGTAGACCTGGAAAAACATCTCTTCTTTAACAAAACAGATTTTGTTAAAATCTATTCCTATGCTTCTCAAGCATACACACTCATTAGGGGGATCCTTATTGCTTCATTCTCAGGGATTCTTTTTGGTAACTCAAGGTTTCTGGTTTATTTATAGATCTCTGCAAACATACTGCTTATTACACTATATTATTGCTATTTGTATTTATCTCCCAATATGGATTTGTGAGAGCAGGGCCATGTTCTGAAGAACTTTTGATTTGATATGCAAAGCACGGGCTTTGGAAGCAGACAGATTCAGGATCACACTCTGACTCTGAGGTTTAATTGCAGGGTAAACAGGTACATTACTTAACATCACTGAGCCTGCATTTGCTTTTCTTTTTAATCTTTGAAGTGGTGCTAACATCTAATGAATATTTGTTGTGAAGAATAAAAGAAATCTATCTAAAGTGTCCACTGCAGTGCCTGGAGCACATGCATGCACAAATACACACACACACACACACACAGAGAGAGAGAGAGAGAGAGAGAGAGAGAGAGAGAGAGAGAGAGAGAGAGAGAGAGAAATCACCCAAAATGGTAATATAACAAGACTGAGTTCTGTATTCATAGTATCTAGTAGAACATATACCAAATAAAAGACATTCAAAAGTCATTATTGTTTTCAATTATTTAATTGCCTACATTATACTTAAAAGTCTTCAAATCAAATAATTCAGTTAGTCATGATTTTAATGAGACTCTCTTCTTCAAGAAAAACAGCTTTACCCATTTACTCATTTCCAAGCACTTATAATTTTGTAAGAGAAAGATTTTATGTAGAAAACTTTCTTGTTGGAAGTAGTAAATATGTTGTATAGACTTTTAATTAGACAAACGGAATGTTGATTTGATGAGACATGCCTCGGTTCATTGAGAAACATACATTTTTTTAGACCAAAACAGAATTACTTTTCTACCATTACAAGTAATTTTGATGTTTTCCTTTCTTCTACCTTGGAGACACACCTCTAATTTTATTCCTTAACTCTATTGTAGTCAACCATATGGTCTCTGTAGGAAAACAGTCCTAACGTTTGTAAAAATGTGGCCAGCAGGCAGGAAACTAATATCTGAAAGCATCTTCTGCTTTTCTGTGATAAATGCTTTAAAAATGTCACCAAAATTCTATTTAGGTATTCAGAAGGTGTGTCTCTTCTGACACAACTTTCCACAATGCTGAAATTAAGTAAACTGACTGAGCTAAATGAATTAAAAGTATGAATGCACTTTAATACTGAAGACTTGTTTGCATTTTCCATTTAGAATTCACAATCAAGAAAGTTAACAAACAGTTCTTCCTGCTTTCTCTCTTTCTGTATATACATAATACAAATATCTGCACACACACATGCATATATATACACACACACAACGTTTGTCAATTTTAGTAATTCTTGAATTTCATATATTCATGGTATATTTATAATATCTCTGATAGACAACAGAGATCAATACAGGGTTGAATAAAATGATCTTTTAGGTAATTTATAATTACTAAAATTATTGCATGTTTATTGAACTTGGTTAATTCATTCTTCAGCAAATATTTAATAAGCTTTTAGTACAGGCCAGGTATACTAAATGGGCAAAACAGATAATTCAATCACTCTCAACTAGTTGTAGGGTGATACACATAAATTTTAAAAATATGAAACAATGCGCTAAGTATACACCCTAAAACAGTGTGTGAGCAGTTTTATCCATTGGAGGAGTAGTAATAGCAGTTGAAATAGTATTAGGTGTGGTGGGCAGCAGAGGGAATGAGGACTCTGTAGCCATAGTCCCTGGGTTCAAATTCTATCTCTGCTATTTACTGGTATGGGATCTTGAGCTAGTTCATAAGCCTCTTTGTGCCCCAATGTCCATTTCTTACAATAGGGACAATAAGAGCAATGATTAAATGAGTTATTGCACATAGAATTAACTTAGAAGAGCTATTGGCATATAGCAAATACTAAAAACATTCACTAGCATCAACAGTAGAAAACACAGAGTACATAGCACATGGTAGATACTGACACTGCACTGAGTCTCTTACAAACATCATCTCATTTTACTCTCATGAAACTCAGGAATTCGGTATTTTTATTCTAATTTTAAAGAGGATAAAACTGAGCCTCAAAAATATTAGGGATATGTCCAAAGTCACACAATGAGTAATTCATAGATCTGAAATTCAGACAGATCTCTCATTCTGAGCCAAGTACTTAGACAGCACAGAAGGTAGAGTAATAAAAGTTCCCTGTGGATTTGTGGGATGCTTATTGAAGGTAGCTCATTTGGTGTAGAAACCAAAACACAAATGTGCATTAGCAGGGGAGGGGGGCGGGGAGGGAGGAGGAGGGAGGGGAGCAGAGAATTTCATTCCAGGCTGAAAGAAGAGAATGCTAAAGACATTAATTCATGAAAAAAAACTTGTCAGTTTTAGTAATCAGGGAAAATTTCTGTTACCGGTGTAAGCAGAAATAAGGTTAGAGTATGAATGGTGTGGTGGCAAATCATACAAGAGGGATAGTGAAAATTTACAGAATCTGCTGACCCTAATGTCAACAAAATTAACAGGGCCCAACTCTGTACCCGCCGTGACCAAGTTTTTAATTTTTCTCTAGATAGGCTGTTCCTTTCAAAGCTTAGAGATTAAGCATTTATATACTTTTAATTGAAGTCACTAGACCTCAGTATGCAGTCTAAACAAAGGCTCTTCTAGTTCAGTCCATTTTCCATGATATCAAATCCTCCAAAGGGTGAAACCAAGAGGTTCCTATTAGCTAAAGACAAAGTGAAAGACTGACAAAGACATGCAAATATAGTAGAGCAAAGAATACACATTTACAGTAGAATAATACAAGTATGTTTTCTTTTCTACCATACAAAATAATATATTGCTTACAACACGGGTACATTAATTTTATTTAAAAATATCCTTATGCTTTTGTATCTGCAGTAAGCCTTAAGGCATTTGTCATTTCCATTTTCACAAACCTAATTTAGTAGATTAAATGACTATGCTAAGCATTTCACTTGCTTTCTATTATTCTTTGGCTATAAACCATCACATAATGGGAGTGTTATTGATTTTATCCATGTTAACTTCTTCTACCACATACTCTAGCAAACTATATACCTGTAGCATCGTTTTACGTTTCTGGCTTGTAGAGAGGTATCTCCTGAACCACAAAACTTATTTCATATTATTTTCTTTTTTCTGTCTGTAGGTTTTTGAAGTAGATTTTATAGTTTAGAATTGTTGCTTTCCTTTTTTTAATCCTTTACTGTTCATTTTTATGGAGTTATGAATTAACTCTCTTTATTGTGGTGGTAAAACCATTTGTAATATTCATAGTTTGATTGAGTGTACATACATAAACAAAACCCCTAGGTTAAACTGGGAAGTGACATCAGCCCCTTTTTATGCTTTCATTTGAATTCTGAAAACACATGGAGATGACTGTCCTTTGTTTCTACCTTAAATGGGTGGCTACAACTGAAGGTAATAGGGCAGTGAGTTAGCACAAAACAAATGGGCAGCAACTCACAAAGAGTATTTCAAAGATAAAACATCAGTACTTAGAAGGCTGCTTCCATATGTACTATGAGTTATGTATGAGTATCAAGGAGAGAAGACAGTAATGACTACCTGGTAATCATTTGTGCTCTTATGGAGCTAAGTACCATCTGGTGCACCTTCTTAATATCTCCTTCTCAGACACCTTAGTAAGCTGTACCATTGACACACCATATGTCTCTCTTGATGGTAATAACTGCACAAAAGAAAAAAACAAAAACATGACTGACATGTACACTAACAAAGCATACTAAAATTGCATTTGTGCCATTGCATGGGTAATTTACTTTGACTCTGCAGCATTACAGTTTGCCTTGTATTTAACATATGCTAGAAATCTAGTATCACCCGGTTTATTACAAAATGGATTTAAGTACTTATCACATGTGCCAAAATCTAACCATCAGAGAGAAATTATAAAGTTGGATAAATGGTTGTATTATTAAAATTGCATTTGTTTTGTCCTCAATACATATTTTATGAACTCAAGGGGTATTTTTTTAACATCATTTAAAAAGTGACCTACGCTTAACCAATAACTTAGTTGATTGATTTTTCTGTTTTAAAAAAAGCTTAAATTGACTTAAACATTCACCAAATTCTTTCCCAGATTAGACTCTAGGTTCCATGAGAGATATTCACTGATGTATCCCCATTCCAAAACGGTGCCTAGAAAGCAGTATGCATTCAATGAATATTAATTTAGTGAATGAATGAATGAATATCTATGCTTGTTCTCAACTAATATCAATTTCTTTTTCAAATTTCACTTTTGCTTGTTGTACGTTATTAGACAAAAATTAGTAAAGTCATGAATAAGCATTATAAGTATCTTATATCAACTCAATCATTCTTTCATTAACTCAGCAACTACTACATGCCTATGATGGTCCAAGCACTGTGCTCTGGGTTATTGTTGCAGGGGTCGGGGGGACGGGAAACCGCTCCTCCCCATCCCAATTTCCAACTAGCAAAATGTAATTGCAGAATTGGGAGCAAAATAAATAGTGACAGAAATCTATTAAATCATTTTTACTCTAATGCTTCAAAAGACTGATTGTGTCTTCTAGGCCACTTTTTCCTCAGTCATGCTCTCAACTGCTCTACTAGCACATTAGGCAGCAAGAATTATATGAGCTTGTCAATCAAGGGCTGATGAAATTAAGATTAAAATGTCATGCTTCTTTGATTGGTGATTCTTCTACAATGGGGTGGTGAAACAAAATTAAGAATAGTTGAGTAGGAATAAATTATGAAGTCAAAGTTGGAGACCAAAATTAAACTTAATTAACTAATAACCATATACTGGTTGTACATAAGTTGTAACCCAGAAGAATTCCTGACCCAGAAAGTGAGAAATTACTCAAAAGTTAGCAGGATGAGCCAGCAGGATAATAGAGGTAGCGAGATTCTAAACCTAGGAAATGCTGTCATTTTTCTTTATATATATATACTAGTTATATATATATAATATACTAGTTATCATTGCTATATATATTGTAACATAAAATGAATGGCTATTGAAAGATTACAAGTATTCCAAATTTGAATCCTAAGTATGAATAAGGATTGAAAATGGTACCTGAAAATGTAACATTGTATGGTAAAACATATTAGAAGGTGAATTTTTGGAGATGAATACTCTAAAAGTAATCTGACCTTGCTCAATTCTACATTTTAATACTAAAGGGTTGTTCTGTGTGCAGTGGTTACCAATGCACGTGTTCCTTAAAAGCACTGTGTGAACAGATGGAATGCTGCTGGAGTTAAACCTCCAGGTATGTGTTGAAAAACTGGGAACAATAGCACAAACTAAGACACAAGAATTCAGAATTCAAACATCTCAGGTCATTTTCCACTATGCAGAATATACTCTGGAAAAAAAAAAAATGTGCTTTAATTTCAAATGAAAAAGTTTAGTTAATTGCAAAGCTGGCTTATATCCTATGTCCTAAGGTGCCAGGCCAAGCTATGAAACTGACTCAAGATACTGAGTTTAATTTTAATTTTTTTCTTGTTATCTATAAACCCCAGGATTTGGACCCTGAAAGGCACTTTCAGATGAGAGAAGGTGGGATGAGCAGAATAGCTCATTTCATCCAACAGTGACATCTGCTGTTCATTCACTAGACTTACCAGGGCTGTCACGTAACATGCAATCTGAGGTGTTAGGGATAATTTGCACCTACGTAGGTAAATTTATATTACAGAAAATACAGAATTGATTACCAAAAAAGAAATCTTCTGTAGATGTAGGGCCTCACTACTTCCCTTCAAAAAGAGCCTAGATTATTCTTATCATTTTGTTTAAATTGTATTTTATATATAATTATGTTAGAGAGTAAAACCTAAAACAGAAAGCAAACTAAATTTTCTGAAAAGAGGTAGATGGGGCAGCATATGGAGTAATGGTAAATTTAAATATTGCCTTTTTATAATTTAAACACATGCAAAGATTCATACATTTCCATGGCAGCACTTAGTTCTGAATCATCTTACTTCTCCCAGAAAACAGAAGGAAAAAAAAAAAAAATCCCCACAAAGCAGTAAGCTTTATTTTCAGAGAAACCATGAGACAAAGAAAGACCCCAAATTCCAAATTATATAACAGGCTGTCACGAACAGTACTAAGCTGAGCAAGGAGTACCTTTTGGGAAATCAGACTTTAGCAGCATAGAAAACAGAGGGTAGGAGTCCTGGTGGGGTTAGATCATCAGAGACTCACAAGCAAATACATGAACCAGAAGCAGAAGGCCCCTCCCAGAGTCCGAAATGCTGGACTAGAGTTAAGTGCCATCAAGATAGGAGTCTTCGGGGAGGTGGAGAAACAATACTCCAAAAAATACTCACTGGAGCCCAGACACGAATTCCCCAAAAAATAACTACAAAATATAACTTCAAAAAGTGTGTGAATCACTTTGCAATCCAAGGGTTGTATCACTTTAAGGCAGGTTGGTGGCAAACAGGGAGAGCATAAGGCTTGAGATGGAAATTGTCCCAAACCATTTTGGGCACTACCCAGCAGAACAGCAGTGGCTCCATAATGTCCCCAAAAATGAGGCAACAGTCTGTCACAGTAGCAAATGATGAGAGGGCCCTTGGGCTACTAGGCTAGGGCATATCCTACAACTCCTTTCCTTCATCCTAGAGGAAACTTCTGCTATTAACCAGTCAAGGAAATTCACCTTTCACATACGAGAAATACTAAAGGAATTTTCTCAGCATTCACGTAAAAATACTATAAGAAAGAAGATAAAAAGGAATATATCAACTCTCTTAATCACCAGAAACCTGTTGCTACAAAACAGATGAAAAAAGGAATGAACATTTATACATTCTAACATAAATTTTAAAAGCATAATAAAACATAAAGAGACCATGAAATGAAATACAAGACCATGGGGAAGAGATAGCCAGAAAGTGCAATAGAAACTGGCAGACTCCATGAAAGAAATAGGATTTAAAACAAAATCATTGTAG
>NW_016814111.1:415441-436188 GCF_001698545.2 Rhinopithecus bieti
AAAAAAAAAAAAAAAAAAAAAAAAACTACATTGTAAAGAGAACAAGGGAGACCAAACCCCAAATAATGTAAGGGTTGTAAAGGGTGTAAGTGAGAAAAGAATATGTAATGAATCCCTTCCCCTGTCCAAAAATCCAAAAACTGTAAAACATAGAATAGAATTAGAAAAAAGTTACTGCCTATATTAAGCCAAGATAGATCACCATAAGCACATATATTTATATTACTGTGTATTATATGTTATTATAATGTTCAACTCCAAGATATATCTCTGTGTGGGACTAGGACTTTAAAGATTAAGAAATTATTATTTGGGGGCTTAAGCAAAACAGTCAACTAACTTAGAGAAAAAGAAAATCGTTTTGGCATCAGTTTTCCACAGCAAAAGTTAACACCAGAAAACGGGGGAAATATTGAGAAAGAAGAGAAAGGAGAAGCCAATGGTTATCCTTATCCTTGCAACTTATCTATCAGCTATAAAGTGTACAGTTATAAGCACTCAGAATTGCAGGGAACACCGTTTACAGAAAGTTCTTCTTAAGAGATTTACCACAGGACAAAGTTCAGTCAACCTAGTTCTCAGTAGATAAAATACTACCAGTAAGGCAAGAGATAAGCATTAAACGCATCATATATAGATTTAAAGGATATATGGTATAGAAAATGTAAATAGACATTTTACTGATGATTCTGATAATGTACACATAATTCAACTGTAACAACTAGGAGGAGAGAGTAAAAGAAAGGGGAAAGTAGGAATTAGCTCCCTGATTGCCTCATCTGTAATAGCTGAGAGTAATGGGTCAATTTTAAATCTCAAAATTTGCCCATAATTGTATGAACACATTAAATGGCACAAAGGCAAATATTAAGAAATATCCTGCCACAGGCCGGGCACAGTGGCCCGTACCTGTAATCCCAGTACTTTGGGAGGCCGAGGCGGGTGGATCGCGCGGTCAGGAAATCGAGACCATCCTGGCTAACATGGTGAAACCTCGTCTCTACTAAAAACACACACACACACGAATTAGCCGGACGTGGTGACAAGCGCCTTTAGTCCCACCAACTCAGGAGACTGAGGCAGGAGAATGGCGTGAACCCGGGAGGCGGAGCTTGCAGTGAGCCGAGTTTGCGCCACTGCACTCCAGTCTGGGCGACAGAGCCAGACTCCGTCAATATATATATATATATTCCTTGAGTGTTTTTTGATTGGTGGTGTTTTTTTCTGATTTTTGTTTGTTTGTTTTGTTTGTTTTGATTTTGATTGAAAGAAATACAACAATGGAAGCTCACACCAGTGCAGGGTGCTTCTCCAAACTGTGCCTATCAATCATAATTCCACTTTTATTTACTTTTCAGATTCCTCAGTTAGTTGTTTATAATAGTTTTCATATTTTTAGTTGTAATCAACATAAAAGATAGGCTGCAGGATCTTATCCTGCCATAGAATACTGGAAATCCATCTTTTTTTTTTCTTAAAAAAAGTCATTTTGAACCTGTAATTTGTAGGAAGGAATGCAGATTTAGAGGTATTCATTGCCCATGACATGGAAAAATCATTTAACAATGTTAAGTCTCTGCAAATACAGAAAAGATATGGTTCACAGGACAAGAAAACTGACAGTTAAGAACTTACATGGAAAGGTATTTCGACAAAAAATATAATCCATCCTACTCCTAAGACAGGAAAACTTGTATTAATGAAACTTCTACCAGGTATCACTTTCCCCTCAGTTAATCCACAAAATTGAGTCAGCAACATTTTGTGATCAACCCTATCAAAAATAGTTGATTGATGAAATGTCATTAAAAGAACAGCAGTTATCCATCATTCAGTAAAAATTCACCAATCACCCATACACGAAACTCAATTCCATCTTATACTAAGTACATACACTACACTGAAAACTGTCAACTTCTGATGATCTAAAAACCTCTCTTCCATAACCATGCGATCACACTGAAATAAAGAATACAGAAAATTCATAGATGGTCAGTAAAAAAAAAAACCTTTAGTGAAGCAAAAAAACTTTTCTTAAAAATGCCAAAATAACAACATACACTACATAATATAACACTCATTTTACTGACATAATCTGTTGAGGCATTTTGTTAATCAAATACTTTGTTTTATATATACTTATAAATGTCATATCAGAATTACACATTTTCTAATGAGATGAAAAAGCATAACAGAATCTTATTTATAAGTTGATTTTAATCATTGTCTTGAGTTCAATACTACAACAAGCGTAATTACGGTACAAGTACAAAACAAATGGTGATTAAAGCATGTCAAAGAACAGATGTTCCTGCATACAGATGAACAATTCAATTAATAATTCTCAAATAGAAAACAGAGCTATTTATTCCTTACTAATGAATGATATAATTATTTATCATTTATGCAGCATGGTGTTTTTAATGTCTCCATGAAGAGCTTAAATATAATTTCTTAAATATGCATTTGGATGGTTAATGTATTTTTAATATATAGTTATCTATTGTAGTTAAAAGATGATCAAATATGCTGATTCACTCAGTGCCTATGTTTCAGATGCATGACTTGAGCAACAATTTGCCAAAAGGCACCAACTTATTGTCTTCTTTTAAATTATATATCTAACACACACACACATACAAAACATTAATAATGATGAAAATTTTGAGTGTCATAAAGAATAGCATATCTATAATGTATGTGTTGTTTTTCACAAGAGTTTTCCAACTACTCTACTTTTTTCATAAATTTCCACCTCAAGTAAATGGGAATTTTCATTTTTGTAATATATTGCATATTAAAATGAGCTGAGTTTTTATTGATTTTGAAAGTAACACTTCCAAGTATGAAAGTAATAGCTTTTTGATTGATTCAGTCAGGATGAGTTAGAAGTTGAGACTAAAGGGAGAATTAATCAGAAAGGTTTGATATAAGACCTGTTCATAGTATAGATTTCCATTTTTTGTGTCATTGTTCTCTTGTTAGAGACCTGATGGACTGTATGCACCAGCTTGAATGATAAAATGACTATAACAAGAAATGCAGTAAGTAAATCTATATAAGAATTAAGTCTATTATGGAATTAAAAGTAGAGAGCGGAGTTTTACTCACATAATTCTGAGTAAAAATGGTACATTTTTTAGTCAGGTAAATATGGGATCCTTACAGAAAATAGTAAATTGAAGCTTCCATAAATAAGACCAAGAATATAACTTTGTAGAGATCTATTGGACTGCACAGTGGCTACAGTTAACAATACTGTATTGTATACTTGAAATTTGCAGGAAATTAGATCTTAAATGTTCTTATCACCAAAAAAAAATAATAATAATTATAGAGGTGATGGATATGTTAATTCACTTGAGTGTGGAGATCATTTCACAATACATACATATATCACACCATCAAGAAGTACAACTTGAATATACACAATTTCTATTGTTGAGTATGTTGCAAAAGAAAACATGAGGGAAGGAAATATAACTTTGTCTTGCTTTACCAAAGAGATGTTCTAGAAAACTTGTATGCAAATCACATTTATTATCAATCAAATTACAAATAAATACTATTTCACTTTATCACTGAAGTGTATAACTTACTTTGCACAAGTGATTCAGGAAACATACATGAAGTGCCCACTTTGAGCTAGGTAGAAGATAGGAGATATAAATCTGGCTAAAACATGATCCCTCTCCACAAATTGAAATCTGAACCAATGTGATCATTCAATTGTGGTTATACCCATGATTTTGAGGGATCTAGAGATGTAAGATGCTCAGTCCACCTAACAGGCCACATGGAGGAGAATGTTGCCCAGAAAAGTGAAACAGACTTTGAAGAGAGAGTTCCTAGGAACTAATCCCCAGGAACATTTAATAAGCATGATGATTCAACAGCTTGGCTAGAAAGATAGAGACAGGGTAATACCTGGAGGGAAATAAATAACTGAAGGATTGGATCAAATATTTAATCATGTCAAAAAAAAAAAAAGAAAGAAAGAAAGAAAAAGCCCAGAGCCTACATAGCCAAAGCAATCCTAAGCAAAAAGAACAAAGCCAGACACATCACAGTACCTGACTTCAAACTATGCTATAAGGCTACAGTAACCAAAACAGCATGGTAGTAGTACAAAAACATACACATTGACCAACAGAACAAAATAGAGAGCAGAGAAATAAAGCCACATGCCTACAACCATCTGATCTTTGATAAAGTTGACAAAACGAGCCATAAAAATCCTAAAAGAAAACGTATGTGATACTCTTCCTAACATTGGCCTTGGCAAAGAACTGCTTTTGGCTAAGTTCCCAAAATCAATTGCAACAAAAACAAAAATTAATAACTGGGATCTAATTAAACTAAAGAGCTTTTGTACAACAAAAGAAACTATCAACGGAGAAAACAGACAACCTACAGAATGGGAGAAATATTCACATACTATGCATCTAACAAAAGTCTAATATCCAGAATCTATAAAGTACTTAAATCAACAAACAAAAAACAAATAACCTGATTAACAAATGAGCTAAGGACATGAACAGACACTTGCCAAATGAAAACATACAAGAGGCCAATAAACACATGATAAAATGCTCATTATCACTAATCATCAGAGAAATGCAAATCAAAACCACAGCAAGATACCACTTCATTCCAGAGTGGCTATTACCAAAAAGTCAAATAACAACAGATGCTGGCAAAATTGTGGAGAAAAGGGAATGCTTATATACTGCTAGTGGGAATCTAAATTAGTTCAGCCACTGTAGAAAGCAGTTTGGAGTTTTCTCAAACAGCTAAAAATGGAGCTATCATTCAACTCAGCAATCCTATTACTAGGTACACACCCAAAAGAAAATTAATTATTCTACTAAAAAGACACATGCACTTATACATTCATTGCAGCACTATTCACAATAGCAAAGACATGAAATCAACCCAGATGCCCATCAACAATGGGTTGTATAAAGAAAATGTAGTACATATATAACATAGAATACTATGCAGCCATAAAAAAGGATGAAATCATGTCCTTTGCAGCAACATAGATAGAGCTTGAGGCCGTAGTCCTAAGCAAATTAATGCAGGAACAGAAAACCAAATACCATATGTTCTCACTTATAAGTGGCAACTAAACGTTGGTACTTATAGACATAAAGATGGGAACAAAAGACACTGTGGACTACTAGAGATTTTCCTTAGGATTTCCCAGCAGCATAGGGTTAAGTAAGAAGGAAGACAACTGGGTTGATCCATGAAGATTTTTCCAGTTAAAACAAAATAGAATAAGGGAGTTGAGAATATTATCAAGAACTGTTAAGTGATGGAGAGTAGGATCTATGTTGGATAGACCCAATGTGTGAGGCCATGAAAGCATTAAAAGATGAGAGGTCTAAACAGGGCCAAAAAGAGATGTGGTGGAACCAGTGGGGTAAAAGAGTCGTAAGGAGAATAGAAAAGTTTGGACTATATGATTACAGTGGTAGAGCATTGCTAGCTTCCTTGTCTCACGTGTCCCATAAATCATTAATTCAGTACATCAGTTCCATCTCCAGCAACCCCTTCTTCAGCCCTCATGGCAGTCTTGGTTGATGACTTCATCTTCTCATATGTGGTCTATTCTTCTGAAGTCATCTAAAGAGGCTTTCTTCTCCAATTTCACTTACCCTCAAACCAATAAATCCTTTAACATCTTGGAACAAATTTCCTAAGGTGTAAATCTGATGAGATCACTTAACTACTTAAATCCATGTTAAAATAAGTAACATGAACGCTATGCTTGGTATAATTATATACATCTAAGTCAAGAGCTGCTTAGAGAATTCAAAGTGTTAATATTTGTGAGATGCTTGCAGTGGTCTCTGTCACAGCCAACAAGATTCACCCTTGCTGATGTTATGTATGGTAGAAAGAGAATTCAACCTAGAGATTAGAGTTCAACCTCCCTTGGCTATGCCATATACTAACTGATACTCTCAGAGCAAGTAAAACTACTCTGAATCTTGCTTGTTCATATGTACAGAATTAAAATTAATAGGTTTTAAGACAGTTTTTAGTTCATAAATGCTATGATTTCTTAATTTGCTATCAGATTAGTAGCCAATCACATGTAGATAAAATCCCATCACAAGTTAGCCTGTATAAAAGGGAAAGACGGATAATTTTTTCATTTACATGATAGCATTCCTAAAACTTCTATTCGTAATTTTTTCTATCATTCACTTAATAATTATGTAAATATATATTGATCAGCACTACTAGAAAGGCAAGAAAAAAAAACATGGATTTTTCTAGTAGTAATATCTTTACTTAACTCCTAAAATGTTACAGTGTCTAAGTAATGACGGTAGTCATTTAAAAATCCCAAAGGGTTCAATTGCCACAGGCACTACATTTTTGCATATTTATAAAACCTGAAAACTCAGTATAAAGACATTCTTTTCCATTATCACTAAGAACACAGAAAACTAAAACTACCATTAAAGGAGATTTCGCATAATTTTAAAGCATCTTTGTTCTTTTGGGCAATGTATACCAATATGTATGTATTTTTTATATAAACACGTTAACATATCTACATTTGTCAATTTTTTAATAGCAAACAGTGATGTAAGTGGGAGGCAAGTTTCATAAGGACAGATAAAATATACCATGGAAGAATTAAGTACCTTTCTTACAGGAAGAAATTAAATGCTTACATTTTACTTTCCATCCCTGATTCTTCTGGGTACAGGACGCTCTTTACACATTGGCCAGTAGCCAGTGGCCTTGACATCTATTCTGTAAATTGGAGAGCATCACTGGAACTCTTAGTTCAAAGGAATCAATCTTAGTGATATGGTTTGGATGTCTTTCCCCTCCAAATCTCATGTTGAAATGTAAACCCCAATGCTGGAGTTGGGGCTGGGTCGGAAATGTGTGGGTCATGAGGGTGGATCCTTCATGAATAGCATGGTGCCTGCCTTATGGTAACGAGATTACCTGTAAGCATCTCACAAACTGTGTTCACACAAGTTCTGACTGTTTAAAAGAGTGTTACACTTCCCTTCTTTCTCTCTTGCTCTGTCTCTTGCCATGTGACATGCCTGCTCCTTCTTCACCTTCCACCATGAGTAAAATCTCCCTGAGGCTTCACCAGTAGTGGAGCAGATGATGCCAATATGCTTCCTGTACAGCCTGGAGAACCATGAGACCATAAATCTCTTTTCTTTATAAATTACCCAGTCTCAGATATTCCTTTGTAACAATGAAAACAGACTAACACACTTAGTACAGATCTCTGAGCTCTAGGCTGCCACGGATCTCAGCTGAACTTGCTGCAGAAATCTCCAAAGTTTCCCATTGTACTTGAAAATGGTCTCATGAGTTCTCACTTCATAAAATATTCTTCAAATACGTATAGGGGAATACCAACATATTTACATATCAGATGCGTTACCAACATAAGGGGGTCAGGTTTTGGGTTCATACAGCTACTTTCTCACTTCTCACACAGGAAAATGAAGGGTGCTTAGACTTCTGTGCCTCCCTAGATAACAAAATGTCTTAGATATTTGATCTATTGCTATTTTACACCCTTACGTTTATCGTTCTAGCTTCCACTTATATTTGCTTGTCTTATCCGGTCTAAATAAACCTATATACAATTCAGAATCAAGTCATAAATTGAACCTGGTGTTTCTGTCTATCAAATCTTGGAAAATACATTTTCTCTCTCCTAATGTATCTTTCAAAATAAGCCCAACTATATTTTGGAAAACCTAGTGTGGAGAAATACAATCTGGAAAACAGTATCTGCAACCTTCAGCTATAACCACATAAGTCAATAGATCTTCACGACAGTTCTTCAAACCCATATAAAAGATCAATATTAAGGCATTTACTTGTGAGGATTTCAACACTGTGCCACAGATGGTAACTTGCTGGCCCAATTTCCCACCTCCAACTTGCTCTTCTGTAAAAGCTCAGCTAAATCTAATCAGAAACATCACATAAAAAGAGACCTATATTGTCCAACATATTTTAACGTTTTCAAAGAAGTAGCTGCCATACTTTTTCTCTCTCGTCAAACACAATGTGTTTACGTTCATCAAAGTAAAGATATTTGAATGCAAATAACTCAGGAGAAAGAGGGACTCCCAAGCTAATTGGACACCTTTACTTGAGTGGGTGTCGCATGATAGTTGACCAAACTGCCTTCTTTGTCAAGAAGGAGATCTGTCATGGGCATAGGGAAATCAAATATTTGTCATTTAAATTAGGGAAGATAAGATGTACCATGTTTGCCTGTTGCTGTTGTGGGTATATCTGGGTAAAATCTTGAACAACTAATAAGCCAGAATGCATTCAGATCTGTTTAATGGAAGACGGTGTGGTGCAGCTTTCCACCACTGTGCATATGAGATAAGTTGTCAGCAGTAGAGAAACAGCTCACATATAGTACTTAGACATGCATAATTTTCAGAGTCCTAGTGGTAGGCAGGGAATAGATGACTGGCTTGGAAAATGTCAAGGCTGCAGTGGAATTCATCTCCAGCTGCTTAGTAGATGGTTCCCAAGGTCCCATCAGGAGAGCATGAGGAATTTCAAACGAATTGACTCCCATGCTTAAATTTGTTCCCTTCTATCTATTTTCTTAGAAACCTGAACCAATTTCAGAAGAGACATCTATTTGAGATCCTGGAGCAAAGAAATTCCTAGAATAATGAGATGACTATTTGTTTCCTATTTACTCCAAACAATGGAACATGTTGGATACATTCCCTTATGTGGTAGATTGAATAATAAGACTGTATGCTTTAAGAAAGAAAAACTTTAAAAAACCAAATATGCATACTGTCATTACAAGTTTCTTTAACTCTGGCTAGATTTCTGTGGCAAAAATATGCTTTGTGGTAATCAAAATTAATTTGTTACTTTTCCCAGCCTTTCTTGCACCCAGATGGCCATGTTGTTGAGCTTTTGTCAGTAGAAAACAGGCAGAAATGATATAGGTTACCCCCAAGCAAATCCTACTAAAACCTACTGTGTGATTCAGCTTGCCATTCCTTACCCACCACCTGAATGAAGAGGACTCCATTTAGGCAAAGGAGGCAAGATTCACATGATGGAAGAAGCCTGCATCCTTGAGTGACTCTTCAATGCAAACCTTGTGACCTAGCTTTATTGGTTGGTTTGGTGAGACATAAACTTATCATGGCAAGACACAGAGACTTGAATATTATTTTTATAACAGTTTGCTTATTCTAGTTAATAAATCACTGTTACGTCACAAACATCTATACCTTGGTAACTAAAATCTGTTGGTATACAGAGTGAAGTTAGGAGTGGGAAATAGGAAGGAAGCTTTTTCAAAATTAAGTGAGTAATATTTGTAAGGAAATTGGAGTACCTGGAACATGACAACCACAATATAAGTATTCATTTGGGTAGATAGATAAACACACAGAAAAATGAGATAAACATTTTTTTTTTCTTCTGGGGATGAAAAATCTAAGTTTATTTGAATGTTTGGCTATTGCTTTTGCTTCTCTGCAGAGCCTCATATTTCTCTACCTGGGTATATGACATGTTGGGTTTCTTCCTCCAGGCTGAGTCATAGACCCAATTCCCTTGTCACTTTATGGTATTTCCCTAGGCAATTTCATATATATCCATGAGATCTATTTCCTCTGGCGATGTGTGATACAGTTTATAGGTCTGACTTATCCTTTAAGGTCAAACCCAGCAAAGTCAATTTCGCACTTGACATTAACTCTCAAAAACATTTCATACTTAACATCTAAAAGTAAACAAGTGCTCCTCCCGTGCATCAGCTCTGCTCCAGTGACTTCTATTTTGGGAAATGATATCACCCATCCATCAAACATAACCCAAAAACCTAGAGGCTGTTCGTGATACAATGTATCTTAGTCTATTCAGGATCCAATAAGAAAATCCACAAAAACTAGGTAACTGACAAACCACAAACAAATCACTTCTTCAGAATTTCAGAGGCTGATAGTCTAAGCTCAAGCTATCAGCAGATTCGATGTTTGGAAAGGGCCACCCTTCTGCTTCATATACAATGCTTTACTGCCGTGTCCCCACATGGTAGAAGGAACTAGCAGCTCTCTGGTGTCTCTTTTATAAGGGCACTAATTCCAATTATGAGGGCTCTGTAGTCATGGTTTAATCACCTCTCAAATGTCCCACTTCTTAATAACATCACTTCGGGGATTAGGATTTTAGCCTATGAATTTTGGAAGACACAAACATTTAGACCATAACGCCATATGTTCCACTCGCTTCAGAGCCAAATGATTAGCAGTTCGGATGAGATTATTCTTATCCATCAGAGGATATCCATGGCTTTCATATTCACCTATCTTGTCTTTCTTTTTCACTATCCTAATCCACAGTACTGTTACAACCTGCTGCCATGATTCAGTAAGTCATTTTCCCATATCTATTTAGTTCCCATTTAATCTACTCTGCCTACTGCAGTCAGAGCAATTATTTTTTCAAATGCAAATCTAGCTCACATACTCCTTAGCTTAAAACCCTGTATAAATTTTTATTTTGGATAAAGAGCAAATCAGTTATTTATTACACCTATCTATTATTTTCCATAAAAGCTCTGGAGATAAGAACCTGAGAGAAGACTGAATGTCTTGTCAGTGTGGTATGTTTGTGAATACTGCTATTAGCTTGAAGTGAAGTGTGACCCTTGAGACTTAAAGGAATTGATATCATCTTGGGTCCCTTTGCCTCTTCAAGGAATATGGGAACTCTCAATCATCTATCTTTATTATTCCTAGTAAAGGAACAGTATCAAACACATCATTCAATACTCTAAGTCATTTCTGGGATGCTGTTCGTGTTTATGAGCCAAAAAAAGGGCAGTGCTTATCCAGGAGTCAGTGTAAATTCTTCAGCTGCTATCTATTCTGTTTTGAAACAAAACTTAAATCCCAAGTTTGCTCTTGGAAAACACCCAGTTTTTTAAGATAAAAATGAAGCATTCCTATTTTCAGTGACTGTCAGACAGCTAACATCGGTCACAGAAAGCAATTATGTTACAATACATATTTAAAAGAAAATATTACTCTCAAGATAATAATTTAGTGAGCAATCTACAATGTGTAACTGCCCAGAGCCATGCCTGATCCTTCCCCCCCAAAAGTGTTGGTGAACTTTTCTTGACACTTAACTCATTTTATAATACTTAACTTCTGATACCTAAGCAAGGCAGATGTAAAATGTTTTGATGAATTATTTTAAAAGTTCTGCCTCTAAATCATTGCCAACCTCTCTTTTAACTTCTGATTTTCCCATTTTGGTACAGACCTAGGAAATTTTGTTTCTTTGTACACTGACATAGGCTATGAAGTTTTATAGCCCACTTCATAAAAGTGGCTTTTGTCACTTTAAAAAAATACATTCCTTAATAACTTCTAAATCCTAAAACTTATCTTAAAGAGCAGTGTCAAAAAGAGGGTCCCAGGGATGCACAGCTCAGGCATTTGGGAGGGCATATCTATTACAAGTGACACAATACAGTCTTGTTTCCAGAGATATTTAATGAAGACAAACTACGATGTATCATATACAAGCAAATAAAACACTACCAGGGAAGCTAATATAACACAATTGATTAAGTTTAAATTAACGTGCATTCAGCAAGACATGCAAATTATCATGATAGCTATACATCTAATGATACACAGTGTCTGTCTTCAGAGAACTTACATTCCAACGGGAATGACTTCTAACTACAAATCACTATGATACATAGTAGAATACATTAGATACTACAAATGAAATGAAAACAAAATGATGTGGGATAGTGTGTAAACAATGAAAGGAAGGTTTTGAAGACTGTTACAACACAGCTTCCCCAGCTAATAATGCCTGAGAAAACTTGGACATGTGGCATATATGTTTCGGTACCTTTTAGCATATCTAATGGGTTTCTTAATATTTCTTCATTGTATTGATGAGATGAATACATAAAATAGTATGCATAAATACCCAGACCTTTGCTGGGTGTATAGTAAATACGGTGTTAAAATAGAACTCTTCTATCTTTCTACAGAAATATTCTATGCAGTGATTACTTCTGGCTGTGATACATAAAAACAGGAAAATCTCAATAGAGAAAAAAATATGTATTCATGATACATGATTTGGGTTTTCCAAAGAACAAAACTATGAATTGGGTTGCAAGAATTTCATGTTAAAACAACAGTAAGAATAAAGACATGGAGTAGAAGATACACATGTTGAGTAAGTTAAACAGGCCTGAGCAAAAGATACACATAATGAAATGTCAGGAGAATAGACTAGAAATTCCTCTAGGCCTGTTGTGAGAGCCAAGAAAAACACATCTGGATTTGACTGTTGATACCAAGGAATTTCTGAAAGTTTGACCTATAGCAGTTCTGAAAAAATGCTTCTAAACAAACTGGATTCCTTTGTCAAATAGATAAGGGAAATTATGGATATGTAATGACACTTTAGAAATTTCAAATGCATATTAACAAAGCAATA
The DNA here is from genome assembly GCF_001698545.2 of Rhinopithecus bieti. NCBI lineage: Eukaryota > Metazoa > Chordata > Mammalia > Primates > Cercopithecidae > Rhinopithecus > Rhinopithecus bieti. The sequence goes on from NW_016814111.1 coordinate 427,970, forward strand.
GCAAAAAGCAAACCCCATTTAAATTTGTTTAACCTAGATTTTATGAACTTATTTACTAAGCAAACTCTCCCATCTGTATTTTCCTACTTGTAATACTTATTAAGAATAACTATTTTGATGTCATTGGAATACACTTAGAGAAATGCAGTTTAACCTCTGCTTTAAGAAGACAACTTTGGCAGAACTATCAGTTGGAAAAAGGAGAGTTTAGATGCTAGGAGACCATTACAATAACTCACGTGAGAGTTAATCTGTGCATGACTCTGATGGGAGAAAATAAAATTGAGAAAAAGGCATGCATTGGATGCAACAATCGTTGGAATATGATTGACTATAGAGAATAATGAATATGGAAGACCCAGAACAGACTTTAAAATGTTAAACCCAAATGACTGTCTGACAGGTGGTATTTGTAATGAAAACTGGAAACTCTGAAGGAAGAACAAGATTCTGAGGAAAAGACTAATTTTGTATGTGTTGAGCTTGAGGGCCTGCTTTGGAACTAACAGGCAGCTGAAGATTTCATTTCATGTCAAAGAAATTTAATTTAAAATCCAGCAAGTACTAAATCCAGAGTTAAACGTAAAGGACTGATATACGAACAAAGCACTGTCTGCCTCTGGAGGTCAGAAATTTTCTAGATTCATGCCCTCGTTAGGGCAGATTCAGAAATCGTTTAGAAATGAAATTTTGGACATGCCAATGTATCCTCTGAGCCTGTCCTTTCTGTCAGAAGTCATGGAGAGACCAAAATGTCAAAAAGGGACACATTCTTTTGTTGATGCACAAGATTTTGGCATTCCAGTCTCTTTCTGAAAATACAACATTGGATTCTTTGCAGCCAAATTCTTAAGGAAAGTTTGGTATTGCAGACTAATATTCCATAAAGATTCTCTGAAGCATGAGGAAATCATCTCTTTAGATCAGTGGATTTTTTTGCTTTTATTTGAATTTTTAATGAACACATCATTGCACCTATTTATAGGGTATAGGGTGATATTTTGATTAGATCAGTGTTTTATATCTTGCTATGTAAAGCTTCTGAGAAGAGTCAGGGAGCATCTTAGAAAGCAAAACGGAGTCTGTAAACAGACATGTAATGAATGCTCAGCAAATATTCATGCTCTCTCAGATATTTCAGAGACTTCCAGTCATGTGAGATCACGTGGAAAGATCTGACTAAGAGACTCTGAGGTGAAGTGCCATGAATCACTTTGGGGCTGAGGCAAAGAAAGCCCCTGCCTCATCCCCAAGTTCTCCCTTTTTCCACTTCCAGTACTTTGAAATAAGTTATGTGCAGTGTGTGTCATAGGTTAAGGATAGAGGAATTTATTCTGACTGATATTGAACTTTATGTGAGTAACCAACAAACTTTGGTTTGGTTGAGCCACTGAGAAATCAAGCTTAGTATCTTCTTGAGGCTGTTGCTGTTTACCAACACAGTGGGATTTCTACAGGGCTCAAGTGGGCAGAGAAATTCCATGTGAACAAGAATGTCTGATGTTGGGCTTTTGTGTAAATTGTGCTGATGAAAATGTTAAGCAGATAAAATTTTAGAAGTTCATTGTTCCACACTGTATCAATGCTATTTTTGTCTCAGTTGAAACCATCCTAAAATTATATATTTAGATCATACTATCTTCAATACAATTGTTTTACCGAGTTGCTTTTGATGTTATACATGAGCCTTCCATAATTCACAACTGAATTCATACACAAATATTATTGAGTCTATTGCCCACCCTGTCAGAGAGGCTTATGAGAGCTCAAGGCAGGAATGCCTCAGAAGTGGAAAAATCTATAATTTCTCCAAAGAAACTATTATAGTTTTAACAGAAAGAAGGATGGAAAATCATAAGCTAGAAAATCACATGAAGGAGTAAGGAAGATGGGGCACGATTAAAGGGATTATTTGACGGCAATAAGGATGAAAATATGTAATTAAAATTCTTTCGTTTTCACATAGAAATTGCACCAGTTTTTGCTAGCAGACATACTGTTTAGAAGTTTTTAAGAAAGGAAATTTCTGAATCATGGTTTGCACTGTTTTAGGTCACAGGAACTAGTAAACATGTTTCACTACGTAGACTATTAGTCAACACTTAGATCATGCTTTTCAATAAAGAATGTCAAACTGTGAGAGGAGAATTAATAAATCTAATTGTTACAGTCATTCAGCTGACGTGTTGAAGTGCCTGGAAAATTTCTCACATGAATAATGGATGAAGAGTCAAAGAATGATTAGTTTGGGGAAAAGAAGACCTGCTGCAGTTTTGGAAAGGGTATATGTTTGCATTTAGTATTGTTTAGGGTGGTAGCTGTATGGTCCCAACCTTCACATATTTATTCGGCTGCCATGTGTTAGGTGGAAACATAAAACTGTCATTTTTTGGTAGGACGAAAAAGGCTGAATACTGAAAATTTCATATGGTTCCACCTAATAGAAAACAGAGATATCTCTGAATTGTTTACCTAAGGTAGAATTTGGGACTGTACTTAGAATTTATAAAAATTAAATTTCAGACTGAAATAAAATAGATATATCTAGAGTTGTTCAAAAATGAAAATATGGCTGAAATATCAAGCACTATAATGGAGTTCATATAAGAATTCCATGCTTTATATTTGAGGTTGGATATGTGCTTTTTCTTTATTCCTTTCATTTATATGGATCTAATCTTCTATAATTTTTAAAACACTCTGATAGAGATGTTCTTTGGTGTTCTTTTTTTCTCTTGATTTAAAGATCTGCTTTACAACCAACCAAACAGTAAGATTCAACAAAACAAAACAATGCCCAAGGCTTCATGGTCATTCTACTCATTTAGAAAGGCCATGTACATGACCTATTACAGTCATCTTGAAATTCTTTGTAATTTTTGAACAAAGGACTCTACATTTTCACTTCTTACTAGGCCCTGAAAGTTATGCACCCAATCCTGAACCCATGATCTTCTTAAATTTGCATGCATATTAGAATTATAAAGGTACATTAATTTTAGGCCATCAAAGGCTAGCTTATGACTTTTTAATTACATTTTGGAATTGTTCTTTGTAACAGCATTTATTGCTCCAAAGATCGTTTTGTAATAACTACTAAATAATCTATATCAATGTGTATTTGGAAAATCATGAAAAATTTCTTAAAGAGCTCTGATGTTCTACGTAACAATCATGAAATGTTTCCAAAGTCATACATAAAAATAATGATAGAAAATCTGAGAGACAAAAAGAAATCTATGATAATATAACAATGCAATTTCTTGAAAATAGATATACATGAAACAAAGAATAAAGGAACAGCAGGAAAATGTACCACTATTGTGGTTACAGCTTCTAGGCAACCCATTAAAATGACAACCAAACACAGGTAGCAACAGATGTATCCACCACCAAATAAAGTTAAATTAAATCAAGTGAAAAATTTCAAATGAAGTAACTGTTCAATGAAAAGGAAAAGAATAAAATCACATCTGCTTACATAGCAATGAAACATGAAAGATTGTTTAAATTTATGTTGAAAATTAAGATGGAGGTAATCTATGCACACTCATCCAAAAATAGAAAACAATGAATTAGTGGATCAATGCCAATGTTAATTTTGAAAACCTCAAAAAGAAGAAAATTAAGATATGATTGATAGATTCTCTGCAATATAGCAAGAAAACCCTGCCAAAATTCTAAAGGATACAAAGTCTACTCAATTTAATAACAAATGGCACATTTCTGTTTCTTAAAAGACATATGCATAATCTGTGAGTGCATGTTCTACTTTAGAGACCATTTGAATTAAAATCCTTACGTTCTTATGAATGTTTTAGAAATATGTACAGAAAATGAATAAAGTCTGTAGTTATTTAAGAATAACATTTAAAATCATTTACTAAATTTTAATATTAAAATAATAGTACATGCCATCCAGTCATAACCCAAAAGTCAAGGTGATTATGGAGTATTGAGGCTGAAAAAGAGCTAGATCTAAACAAACCTACTCTGGACTTCACTGTCAAGGAAAAGAATTGAGAGGAAAATTTTCAAAAAATACTTATGAGATTGGTGATGAGAAACAATCAAAATACTTATACTTATGAGATTGGTGATGAGAAACAATCTGTGAAATATTGCCATTGCTCTGGAATAAAAATTTTAAATGATTGGTTAGCACAACGTCCCTTTCTCTTCACCTTCACATCTTTCTGCTCTGCTCCTCAGATCTCAGGCATGCTGAGACTATCATGTCTTTCCATCTACTTCAGGTTTACTATTTTAAAATTGATTTTTGATGTTGTTGTGAACATGAATTGTGTCTTAATACAGGAGAATGGGGTGTCTATTTCTGAAAGTCCAGAGTTGCAGGGGCAAAGAAGAATTTCTGGGGTCCCCTACGTGCCTGCTTACAGATGTTTCCTTCCTGATATTGTCAACTTCTAGAATCTTTGCTCTGGCTCCATTTTAAAACCCTGAGCACAGTTAAGTGTCTTTTCCTGTCCCTCATTTATACTACCATGAGGCTCCTTTGTAACATGAAATGTGCAGTGTGACCAATTGTTGGCTGCCCAAACAAACAAACTTCAGGACTTTTCACTCTGGCCTCCTATACTGAAACATCATTCACATTTAGTAAAGGAAGGGCACTCTGTTGAACTCACAATATTCTCTCTTTACTTTGTGGAGTCATATAGAGTTATTCCATTAAGTCCTTTTGCTTCATCCCACGGAGACCATCCTATGAAAATTGAATTTATATGAAAACAGGTAGAAAGATCATTGAAGTCATTTACAGCAACATCAACTAGTGTCTCCAAGTGGAAGAGATATTTAGAGAACAATTTGGCAGGATATAGGATGGGGAAAGAGAGTGGCTGATGCATGCTGAGAAGTAGTAGGAACAACCCAGTGTTTTAAATATTGTTCTTCTTGTTAAGAGTCTGTTTATCAGGTTAAACACAGACAAGTGATCAGTCAGTTGAGTCTAATAGTTCAGTAACTGAGAACATGTGGAGAATACATGGATATGTGTCTGTGTGTACACCCACATGCAAAATCAGTTTCCCTGACTTTATTTTACTTACATCAATCTATTTACTGATTTTGATAGGAAGAGTATGTGTTTTAGATACCTTACGAATATCTCCTGAAATACTTCCATATTCTTGCCTTTTGAAGGATCTTTTAAAGGAAGAAAATAATTATTAGCAAAGAATCCATATTCCCAGTGGCTCCATTTTCATCTCCTTATCCTGGTGATAAAATTCACGGCTTGGGAAGAGTAGGATGTCTGCAATGCCCATCTATACCATGAAGCTACACCATTAGTTTTAATAGCCTGTTCATTTGAACAGTTTCTAAGTATGTGGTAAAAGAAACTAAACTAAAATAATAATGCATTATATTTGAAAACACCAGTATCCTGTAAACAAAATTTCCATAAGTAGTTCTTCCTGGATTGAAACCAGAACTAAGCCATTTTCAAAATCATCTATGTTTTTCTGAAGACAAAAAAAATGTTGCTACAGATAATTGCCATAGACTGCAAATATGCTAATTTATCCAATATTTCTCTCTTGTTGCATGTTGTCTTGGTAAATATAATGCATCAATATTAGGATAGCATATATTATTAATTGTTAATGCAGAATTCTAAATTTTCTAGCATTCACAGAAAAGCAAACTACTGACAATAAACAGTATTTAAAGAGAAATCTTATCCTCTACAATGAATTGAGAAATCCAGGATATTAAGACCACAAAAGTGATCGTTTAGATGATTTAATTATAGCACAACAGGCTTTTCTGTGGAAAATGTTATACTTATGTTTTAATAACCCAATCTTAACAAAAATGATTAGAACATAAATGATGAGCACAAAAATCCATCTCATTTGTAGCTCAGACTAGTATTTCAAATGTAATTTCCCTATTAGTAATTAAGTCTGATTTTTATAATTCATTAGAATAAATCAATAACTGACTTAGAAATCACTTCTATGATTTTAAGTATTTTTCCACAGAAACATTAACAATACCACAAGCATGAAAATGTTGAGAAATATTTGTATATGATGATTTCAGTGGATGTTCCTTTCCTCATCTAATAAATTCTAACATAAAGTTTCCAAATCTGTACACAAACATGGATCATAAAAATTACAATCATGGTCGAAACTGTGTAGCAATTTTATGAATGTGGAGAAAGAGTTCAAATAGTACTTTTGTACTGCACTGTGTCCATGCAAAGCCTCATTCAAACAAACAAAAACAATACTGAGTTTATTATGTTAAAATCTTTCAGGACACTCTGGTAGATGAGATCATTTTCCTGCATTTGTTCACACTCGCCCCTATCTCCATCTCTACGGGACAAATATAATACCCCACTCCTTGACTTCTATCCTTGCTGTGTGACATTGCTTAAGCCAAAAGAGTATCTTAGAGGATTTAAGGCAACAGAAGCCGGCATGTTTTTGCACAGGCATGTTGCACTCCTGATTTTTGCCATAACAATAACATGCTTCAAGTACCCAGGGGCGCTGACTACATAGAACAGGTTTGGACACCAGCTGCAGCTCCAAGCCAGTGCTAGCCAAGTGCAACCTAGATCAGCTGAACTGCATCTGACCAGAGGTGCATGAACAACAAAAATTGCTTATTAATATACTCCAAACTTTTGCATAGATTTTTTTTTTTAGATGGAGTCTCACTCTGTCACCAGGTTGGAGTGCAGTGGTGCAATCTTAGCTCACTGCAACCTCTGCCTTCCAGGTTCAAGCGATTCTCCTGCCTCAGCCTCCCGAGCAGCTGTTACTACATGTGCATGCCACCATGCCTGGCTAATTTTTTGTATTTTTAGTAGAGACGGGGTTTCAACATGTTAGTCGGGATGGTCTCGATCTCCTGATCTCGTGATTCGCCTGCCTCGACTCCCAAAGTGCTGGGATACAGGCATCAGCCACTGCGCCCGGCTATTTTGCACAGATTTTTAAACACAGAATCATTGGGGCAATGACTGATGGCTACCAAAGTGCCATCGTTCAACATTCCTGTTATTCAGTCAACACATCTACTATGTGTAAGCCATAATGTCTTCTAAAATGAATTATAACTATATTCTAATTGAAGTAAATGGTATCACAGTATTTCAAAGTAATCTCTACTAGTTTAGCCTCCATTCCATCTCAACGGAATGCCTTCTGAGTTCCTATAATTGTGACTAATTCTCTGAGACTAGATCAGAAATATCACTATAAACCATGAACCCTACAAAGGGGATTCCTCTTCTTCCTTTTTTTTTAATAGAGATGCTTTTTCATTTGTTTTTGCAAGCAAGTATGGTCTTAATTAATTTTGTATGCCCATACCCAGGAGAGCCCCTGATTCATAGTAAGACCTCAATAAGATTTGTTGAATGAAGTGAAAATATTATTTTCAGCTTTCCTTCACCACTTTCTTCAAAACAGACTAGTTCATAACTGAAATAGGCATTGTTTCTAGAAAACAGTCACTCCAGCTGATCCCCTCATTTAATCATTTTTGTACTCCCTGAATCTATCATAATACCTGGCACCTAGTGGGTAAGTAATCAGTGTTTGTTCACTGAATTAATGGAAGGATGAGTGAATGAAACAATATAGGAATTTTAAAATTATAATGCAAGATTGAAAGCATATTACTTGTCATTAGAGTGATTTTAAACAGTTAAATATATGATAATTAGGAAGATTTACTTTTATATCACATGATTGATATGGGTTAAAGACATTTCAGTGGTACTACACATAAAGTTTTGTTTTAAATTTACAATAGCTTGAAATTTTTCTCTTGTTAAAAAGCTATGAAGTGGCCGGGTGCAGTGGCTCATGCCTGTAATCCCAGCATTTTGGGAGACCGAGGCAGACGAATCACAAGGTCAGGAGATCGAGACCATCCTGGTTAACATGGTGAAACCCCGTCTCTACAAAAAATACAAAAAATTAGCCGAGCGTGGTGGCGGGCACCTGCCCTCCCAGCTGCTCAGGAGGCTGAGGCAGGAGAATGATGTGAACCCGAAGGCAGAGCTTTCAGTGAGTCACTGCACTCCAGCCTTGGAGACAGCAAGACACCGCCTCAAAAAAAAAAAAACAAAAATCAAAAAACAAAAAACTCCTCGAAGTATATTTATAGGTTGGGAAATATACATTGTAAAATGTCAGATAATGATATTATTATTTTTATTATTTTAT
>NW_016814112.1:0-2756 GCF_001698545.2 Rhinopithecus bieti
TATATATATATACACACACACATACATATACACACACATATATAAAAAGAAAATTAATCCTTTATCACAAACCCTTGTAGCAGAGCACATCTCCCTACATATACAAGCATTGTACATAGCGTGGATGCATTCCTCCTCTTACTTTCAGGAGCGCCCTACCCTGCCTATGTAGTAGTTGTACTTTCACCACTTTACTTTCTTAATAAACTTGCTTTTACTTTGCACTACAGACTCGCCCTAAATTCTTTCTTGCACGAAATCCAAGAACGCTCTCTTGAGGTCTGGATTGGGACCCCTTTCCTGTAACAGATGCAACTACAGAACTTAGGGTTTGAAGGGGTTTTTTTCAATGTTTTTCAAACAAAATCAATGAAATGCTTTCTCCCCCTTCAAACATAGCTTAAACACAACTGGGAAGCTTTCCTGACTTCCCAGTTTGGGTGCTATACCCTCCCTCTGTTCTTCAGTACATGTTGATCTTCGTTACTCCATCTTGTAATTGTCCTATCTCCCACTTGAGAAGAGGGGCACTGTCTTACTCATCTTTAGATGCTCACTTTCTAACATGCCTGAATAGTACATGTTCCGTATATTTTCTTTTTTTATTTTTTTTGAGACGGAGTCTCACTCTGTCACCCAGGTTGGAGTGCAGTGGCACGATATCTGCTCACTGCAACTTCTGCCTCCTGGGTTCAAGCGATTCTCGTGCCTCAGCCTCCCAAGAAGCTGGGATTACAGGCACCCACCACCACGCCTGGCTAATTTTTGTATTTTTAATAGAGACAGGGTTTCACCATGTTTGCCAGGTTGGTCTCGAATGCCTGACCTCAAGTGATCCACCTTAGCTTCCCAAAGTGCTGGGATTACAGGCGTGAGCCACTGCGCCTGGCCTATATCTTCTGGAATATAGATCATATCATGAAATTTATGCTCTTTTTATGAAATCCATACTCTTATAAATTCAGCATCCAACTGTTAACTGCATCCACTCTGAGAAAGAGTTGTCTACGCTAGACATCTCATGAAATCTTCATCTTGGTATTACCGTCTCCACTGCACACATGAAGAAACAACTCAGATGCTGGGTAAATTTCCCAAGGTTACACAGCAAGAGAACTGGATTTGAACCCAAATCTGACACCACATCATGCAGTTCCAAATTAAATGAAGTTGAGACTAGAGTTTAAACTATCTGAATTTTAGTCCAAAGGATTGGAGATGAATCTATTTTTCCACTATTTCCTTTCTCCAAAACTAAAAAACATCACATGCAAATGGAACTCTTACTGAAGTTAAATGGCAATCTCTAAATGATGAATAATATCTAAATAAATAATAAATAAATAAAATAATCTCTAAATCAAAAAATATTCTTTGAGTCAGGCATAGTGGCTCACAACTGTAATCCCAGTGCTTTGGGAGGCCAAGGCAGAAGGATCACTTGAGGCCATGAGTTTGAGACCAGCCTGGGCAACATAGGAAGGCACTGTCTCTACACAAAATAAAAATAAAAAAATTAGCTGGGCATGGTGGCATGTGCCTGTAGTCCCAGCTACTCAGGAGTCTGAGGGTGGGAGGATCACTTGAGCCCAGGAGTTCGAGACTGCAGTGAGCTATGATTGTACTACTGCAGTACATTCTGGACAACAGAGCAAGAGCCTGTCTCTAAAAGAAAAAAGAAAAAGAAAATTGCAGAGTAAGAAGCTCCAAGGGCCTGTTCTTGCATAGAAATATGAAAAAATGAGCAAAGATGGTCAGAATCAACTTTGTCAGTCTCTAGAAAATAGCCAAAGTTTCAAACAAATGCTGAATCAAGAAAATGATGACTTAAGTGCAGTAGGAGAGCTTTGTGTTATTTTCCCTCAGCCTTACCCCCACCAACTTTAGTGTGGCAGGAGTCTGAAAGATGGCAGTCTGTGTTCTCAGTGTGAGTACCTGGTCCCAGAGATGGCAGAGCAGACCTTGTTCTCAGAAAATTGTGTTTATCTGTTTGACTTGTCTGCAGAGGGGATAAGAGTGAAGGAATGACACAAGAGGATTGCCTTAGTTTTGACTAACTCTGAACTCTCAGGGCATAAAAGCAGCTATGCTTAGGGTATTCCTTGAAAACATTGACAGGCAAATAAACAAGCTGCTGCTGCTTGGGTCAAAACATTGCATTTGGGTCAATAAATAGACATGTCAAAAGTCTGGGAGGAAGGCTGGATGTGGTGGCTCATCCCTGTAATCCCAGCACTTTGGAAGTTCGAGGTGGGCAGATCACTTGAGGTCAGGAGTTCAAGACCAGCCTAGGCAACATGATGAAACCCCATCTCCACTAAAATACAATAATTAGCCGGGCATGGTGGTGCGTGGCTGTAATCCCAGTTACTTGGGAGGCTGAGGCAGGAGAATCTCTTGAACCTGGGAGGCAGAGGTTGCAGTGAGCCGAGATCGCGCCATTGCACTCTAGTCTGGGGGACAAGAGCGAAACTCCGTCTCAAAAAAAAAAAAAAAAAAAAAAAAAATCTGGGAGGAAAAGGTGAGAAGAGACTTACTTTGCGGAGCCTTGAGGAGCAAGCTTCATACACCCAGCAGGATGACACGTGTTCAGAAAAGACTTGAGCGGTCTCTAAGCTTTCAGCTCCAGCTGATCTTTATGTTCAGTGCAAGCAGTAAGTGAAGGCTAAAAGTTTGTGAACTGACTGGGTAAGTGTTGAAGGTGTGCACCAACACAGGGCTAATCTACAAAATGTTTTTAGTTTTTTTTTTTTTTT
>NW_016814112.1:5370-8507 GCF_001698545.2 Rhinopithecus bieti
TATTCAATAAGTAGTGCCAGGATAATTGGCAAGCCACATATATATGGAATGAAACTGGATTCTCATCTCTCATCTTATACAAAAAGCACTCAAGATGGATCAAAGACTTGAATCTAAGACCTGAAACCATAAAAATTATCGAAGACAACATCAGAAAACTCTTCTAGACATTGGCTTAGTCAAACAGTTCACGACCAAGAACTCAAAAGCAAATGTGACAAAAACAAAAGTAGAAAGATGGGACCTAAAATGCTTCTGCACAGCAAAAGAAACAATCAGCAGAGTAAACAGACAACCCAGAGTGGAAGAAAATATTCACAAAGAGCCAATATCTAGAATCTGCAAGGAACTCAAATCAGCAAGAATAAAAGTAATAATCCCATCAAAAAATGGGCCAAGGATGTGAGTAGAGAATTCCCAAAAGAAGATATACAAATGGCCAACAAACATGAAAAAAATGCTCAACATCACTAATTATCAGGGAAATGCAAATTCAAGCCACAATGAGATACCACCTTCCTCCTGCAAGAATGGCCATAATTAAAAAGCCAGAAAACAATAGATGTTGGCAAGGATGTGGTGAAAAAGGAACACTTTTACACTGCTAGTGGGAATGTAAACTAGTACAACCAGTACAGAAAACAGTATGGAGATTCCTTAAATAACTAAAAGTAGAATCACCATTCGATCCAGCAATCCCACTACTGCATATCTACTCAAAGGAAAAGAAGTCATTATATGAAAAAGACACTTTCACACACGTTTATAGCAGCACAATTCACAACTACAAAAATATGGAACCAGACTAAATGCAGATTGACCAATGAGTGGATAAAGGAGATGTGATATATATACACCATGGAATACTACTTATCCATAAAAAGGAATGAAATAATGGCATTCTGGCTGGGCACAGTGGCTCACACCTGTAATCTCAACACTTTGGGAGGCCAGGAGGGCAGATCGCTTGAGCTCAGGAGTTTGAGACCAGCCCAGGCAACATGGCAAAACCCCATCACTAATAAAAATACAAAAATTAGCTGGGCATGGTGGCACATGCCTGTAATTCCAGCTACTTGAGGGGCTGAGGTGGGAGAATTGCTTGAGCCTGGGAGGTCGAGACTGCAGTGAGCAGAGATGGTACCACTGTACTCCAGCCACGGGGACAAAGTGAGACCCGTCTCAGAAAAACAGGAAAGAAGAAAGAAAAAGAAAGAAAGAACAGGGCATGGTGGCTCACGCCTGTAATCCCAGTACTTTGGGAGGCTGAGGCGAGTGGATCACCTGAGATCGGGAGTTTGAGACCAGCCTGACCAACATGGAGAAACCCCGTCTCTACTAAAAATAGAAAAAAAATTAGCTGGACATGGTGGCGCATGCCTGTAATCCCAGATAATTGGGAGGCTGAGGCAGATGAATTGCTTGAACCTGGGAGGCAGAGGTTGCAGTGAGCCGAGATCGCGCCATCGCACTCCAGCCTGGGTGACGAGAGCGAAACTCCATCTAAGAAAGAATAGAAAAGAAAAGAAAAGAAAAGAAAAGAAAAGAAAAGAAAAGAAAAGAAAGAAAGAAAGAAAGAAAGAAAGAAAGAAAGAAAGAAAGAAAGAAAGAAAGAAAGAGGGAAGGAAAGGAAGGAAAGGAAAGAAAGGAGGCAGAAGGGCATTCACAGCAACCTGAATGGAGTTGGAGACCATTATTCTGAGGGAAGTAACTAAGGAATGGAAAACCAAATATTGTATGTTCTCACTTATAAATGGAAGCTAAGCTAGGAGGATGCAAAGGCATAAGACTGATATAATAGACTTTGGGGACTCAGGGGAAAGGATGGAGAGGGATGGGGGTAAAAGGCTACACACTGGGTACAGTGTACACTGCTCAGGTGATGAGTGCTCCAAACTCAGAAATCACCACTAAAGAACTTCTCCATGTAACCAAAAACTACCTATTCTCACGCAACTATTAAAAAATAAAATAAATAAAAAATAAAAAGAAATAACAAACATGAATATGTCCATTGACATTATCCAATCTAATCCCTTATCTCTCACCACACACAAAATCAACTAAAATGCATTCACTTTTCTTTTCTTTTCTTTTTTTTTTTTTCCGAGACAGAGTCTTGCTCTGTCAACCAGGCTGGAGTGCTATGGCGAGATCGCAGCTCATTGCAACTTTGAACTCCTAGGCTCAAGGGATCCTCCTGCCTCAGCCTCCAGAATAGCTGGGACTACAGGTGCGTGCCACCATACCTAGCTACTTCACTATGTTGCCCAGGCTGGTCTCAAAATCCTGGCCTCATGTGATCCTCGTGTCTCAGCTTCCCAAAGTTCTGGGATTACAGGCATGAGACACTGTGCCCAGCCTTAGATTAAAGATTAGAGACTTAAATGTAAGACACGCAGCCTAGGAAAAACCCTCCTCAACATTTGTCTAGGCAAAGAATTCATGACTAAGACCTCAAAAGCACGGGCAACAAAAACAAAAATTTACAAATGGGGCTATACTAAATTAAAAAGGTTTTGCGCAACAAAAGAACAGAATGAACAGAAAACCTGTTGAATGGGAGAAAGTATTTACAAACTATTTATCCAAGAGAAGACAAATATTCAGAATATACAAGGAACTCAAACAGCTCAACAACAACAACAAAACCAAACAATTCCATTAAAAAGTGGGCAAAGGACATGAATCGACATTCCTCAAAAGATGACATACAGCTGGTGGCTGTAATCCCAGGACTTTGGGAGGCCACGACAGGATAGTCGGTTGAGCTCAGGAGTTCGAGACTAGCCTGGGCAATGTAAGGAGACCCTATTTCTACAAATAATCATAAAATTAGCTGGGCATGGTGGCATGTGCCTGTATTCCCAGCTACTTGAGAGGCTGAAGTGGGAGAATTGCTTGAACCCAGGAGGTTGAAGCTGAGGCTGCAGTGAGCCACCATCGCGCCACTGCACATCAGCCTGGGTGACAGAGTGAGAATCTGTCTCAAAAAAAAAAGAAAAAAGAAAAAAGAAAAGAAAACTACACATGCAAATGACCAACGAGCATATGTAAAATATTTATTAGAAGCACAAATCAAAACTACAATGAAGTATCATTTTACCCCATTCAGAATGACTATTATTAAAAGAAAA
>NW_016814113.1:0-5282 GCF_001698545.2 Rhinopithecus bieti
CTAGGAATTGCCCACCCCTTTCTGGGAAAACTCATGAATAATCTGCCTCTTGTTTAGCATATAATCAAGAAGTAACAATAAGTATAAGCAGTGAACAGTGCATGCTGCTGCTCTGCCTATGGAGTAGCCATTCTTTATTTCTTTACTTTTTTTTTTTGAGATGGAGTCTCACTCTGTCGCCCAGGCTGGAGTGCAGTGGCTTGAACTCAGCTCCCTACAACCTCTGCCTCCTGGGTTCAAGCGCTTCTCCTGTCTCAACCTCCCGAGTAGCTGGGATTACAGGCGTGTGCCACCACACCTGGCTAATTTTTTGTATTTTTAGTAGAGATGGGGTTTCACCATTTTAGCCAGGATGGTCTCCATCCCCTGACCTCGTGATCCACCCGCCTTGGCCTCCCAAAGTGCTGGGATTACAGGCGTGAGCCACCGTGCCTGGCCCTATTTCTTTACTTTCTTAACAAACTTACTTTCACTTTACTCTATGGACTCACCCCAAATTCTTTCTTGCGCAAGATCTAAGAACCCTCTCTTGGGGTCTGGATTGGGATCTCTTTCTTGTAACAGTATGTGTGCACAAAGATGTGTGTCCCAGCTTGTTTAGATATACAAATGTGCACAACAGTGCAGAGATTAAGAACATGGGTTCTGGATGCAGACGGCCTGACCCAAGTCCCTGCTCCACTCCAAGAATACAGTTGGCCCTCCTTATCTATGGGTTCTGCAGACGGGAAATATTTAAAAATAGAGATGACCAGGCACAGTGGTTCATGCCTGTAATCCCAGCACTTTGGGAGACCGAGGCAGGTGGATCACCTGAGGTCGGTAGTTCGAGATCAGCCTGACCAACATGGAGAAACCCCATCTCTACTAAAAAAATACAAAATTAGCCAGGCTTGGTGGTGCATGCTTGTAATCCCAGCTATTCGGAGGCTGAGGCAGGAGAATTGCTTGAACCCAGGAGGCGGAGGTTGTGGTGAGCTGAGATTGCGCCACTGCACTCCAGCCTGGGCAACAAGAACGAAACTCTGTCTCAAAAAAAAAAAAATTGAACTATCATATGACCCAATAATCCTTCTTCTGTGTACATGCCCAAAGGAAATGAAATCATCACTTCATAAAGATATCTGCAACTCCATGTCCATTGCAGCACTATTCACAATAGTTAAGATATGGAAAGAACCTACTTGTCCATCAATGTACAAATGGATGAAGAAACTGTGTGTATATGTGTGAGTGTGTGTATGTACATATATATATGCATAGGTATACATATACACACACACATATACACACACAATATAATGTTATTCAGCCTTAAATGAGGAGGAGGGAAGATAGCATGAGCCTTCCTGAGTTTGAGACCAGCCTGTGCAACATGGTGAATCCTCATCTCCACAAGAAAATTTTAAAAATTAGCCAGGCATGGTGAAGCATGCCTGTAGTCCCAGCTACTCAGGAGGCTGAGGCAGGACCATCGCTTGAGCTCAGGAGGTCAAAGCTGCAGTGAGCCGTGATCATGCCACTGCACTCCAGCCTAGGCAACACAGTGAGACCCTGTCTCTCTCTCAAGAAAAAGAAGAGATCCCACCATTCGCCACAACACAAGTGGACCTGGAGGACATTATGCTAAGTGAGATAAGCCAGACACACAAAGAAAAATATTTCACATGAGAGAATGGAGGGAAAAAAAAAAAGGAAAATATTGCACGCTCTCACTTATATGTGGAATAGTTTGTAAAGGGTCATATGTAAAGAGAGAATAAAACAGTGTTTACCAGGCCTGGGAATGGGGAGATGTAAGTCAAAGGATACAAAGTAGCAGATATGTAGGAAGGATGAACAAGTTGAAAGATCCAATGTATAACATGAAGACTATAGTTAATAATAGTGTATTTTACTCAGGGTTTTTGCTAAATGGGTAGATTATAGCTGATCTTGCCACGAGGTGGGGTGGGTGTAGGGGGTAGAGAGGTGAAGCATGGGTAACAATTTGAGGTAGTGGATGTGTAAATTTGTTCCACTATAGTAACCATTCTAGTATATATATATCTTATAACATCATGCTGCATGCCTTAAATATACACAATACTATTTATTTATTTATTTATTTATTTATTTATTTACTTATTTATTTATTTTCAGACAAGGTCTTGCTCTGTCACCCAGGCTGGTATGCAGTGATATAATCATGACTCACTGCAGCCTTGACCTCCCTGACTCAGCCTCCTGAGTAGCTGGGACTACAGGTGTGCACCACCACACCCGGCTAATTTTTAAACATTTTTTGTAGAGACTGAGTTTTGCTATGTTGCCCAGGCTGCTCTCAAATTCCTGCGCTCAGGCAAACCTCCTGCCTTGGCCTCTCAAAGAACTGAGATTACAAGCATGAGACACTGTCCAGCCAAAATTTATTTTATTTTATTTTGTTTAAAGAATTGCTTCTGGAAGGACCCAAATGAAAACCCAGACATTGAAGCACAGTGCAGGGAGGAGAGCTACCACTATCCCCTGACAGACTAATGGTGAAATGAGGCAAGCACCGGCTTTGTGAAGTCAGATAGGGCTGGATTCTAATCTCTAATTGTCTATATCCCAATTCTGTAACGCTGGTCAAATTATATACTATCTCTGAGTCTTAGTTTACTCACTTGTAAAGTCTTACCTTATAGGGTTGCTGTGAATATTAAACAAGATAACATGTGTAAAGGGCACAGAATATAGCATGAACTTAAAAAGAGATGAGATTGTTATTACTGCAAATCCCTGCAACTCTCACCCCCAGGCTATGCAATGGAACAGAAAACCGTACTTTCTATATGAAAGTGGCCTCCCAGCCTGGCCAACATGGCAAAACCCCATCTCTAGTAAAAATAACAAAAATTAGCCAGGCATGGTGGTGCACACCTGTAATCCTAGTTACTCGGGAGGCTGAGGCACGAGAATCGCTTGAACCTGGGAGGTTGAGGATGCAGTGAGCCAAGATCATGTTATTGTACTCCAGCCTGGGCGATGGAGTGAGACATTGTCTTCAGAAANAAAATGAAAAGTAGGGATTTAAAAAAATAAAATATAAAAGCTGCCAAGTACAAGAAACACAATGGTATGAAGGATGATCAATAGCTGCTTTCTGTTTTCACCGTGGGTGAGTCCCTTAGACATAGATTTAAACTACACATGAAAGAAGATTTACAAATTTCTTAAAGTAAACCTTCATTATAGTTAAAGCATTTACATGCATTTAAAAGGGAGATAACAAATTATCCTTACTTTTCAGAATGAGAATCTATATTAAAACTGTACTAAGCTGTGTCTAACCCCCGTAAGTCACGTGGTAGATAAGAAAGATAAGAAAGGGTTGAAGCCCCTCTGTCCCAGATGATTTGCTCCAAAGTGACTCCAAGCCCTGCACAGTTGCTCAGGGCAGATGTGGGCGTTCCCAGGCTGGTATCAGAGAGAACGGCACAGTGTCTTCTCATTCTCGTTTATCTAACAGGGAGCTGGTGAATGGATCTTTCTCTCCCTCTCTTTGTCTCACATACCGCCACCACTACCACCACCACATTACTTTTAAATGTTTTAAAATATTTCCACAAAAAATCTTTTCCTTCTTAATTCTTGATTGCACTGATTTGCAAGCCTCCTGTTATTGTGCAAAATAGTGATAATAACACTTTGTAATTTTGCTTAGACCCAAACTTCCTCCTGCATTCGTATGTTGCTTCCTGGGGAAAAGAAAGGCAAAGACATAGGTGCCCTCCTACTCTGTTGGTAAATCCTTGGTGGCCCATCTTCCGGGCTGCACCTTTGTGTGTGTGTGTGTGTGTGTGTGTGTGTGTGTGTGTGTGTGTGTGTGACGAAGTTTCGCTCCTGTTGTCCAGGTCAGAGTGCAATGGCGTGATCTCGGCTCACTGCAACCTCTGCCTCCCGGGTTCAAGCAATTCTCCTGCCTCAGCCTCCTGAGTAGCTGGGATTACGGGCATGCGCCACCATAGCTGGCTAATTTTGTATTTTTAGTAGAGACGGGGTTTCTCCATGTTGGCCAGGCTGGTCTCGAACTCCCGACCTCAGGTGATCCGCCCGCCTCGGCCTCCCAAAGTTCTGGGATTACAGGCATATGCCACCATGCCCAGCCCAGGCTGCTCTCTTGATTACACAAGGGCCTAGTCAAAGCTTTTATAAGCAGTTGGAAAGATTCAACTCTCCCAGCTTTTCCCAGCTCCCTCTCTATTTCTCTCTTGGTCATTTTCCTTGATAAAATTTTTACCCATTTAATGTTGCCTTGGTGTCTGCCTCTCAATACACCTGTGATAAGACAGCGTTCTTTATCGTAAGGCCTCTTTTACTGAGCATATTGTCAGAAAATGTCTTCATTTGTGTTGTCAGAGCTAAACACTGCATTTCCATGGAGACATCACAATTCTCTATATACACCTCAGGTCAAGTTAGCATTTTCAGCATTGCACAGATGACCCAAGGAATGTTCTTTATACTAAATTACTTCAATCGTTTTCATGCATGCTGCTGCTGAAACTTATCTCCCCCATCCTTTATCTGTACTGTTTGGTTTGGACACAAGCAGAGAGTCTGACAGGTAATCCTGGAAACTTTTCTTCCTTAATAAAACAGCAAGAGAAGTGGTATTGTCAGAGGCATTTCTTAATAAAACAGCAAGAGAACTGGTATTGTCAAAGGCGTTTGAACCAGAGTGACTCCATCTTGAATAGGGGCTAGGTAAAATGAGGCTGAGACCTACTGGGCTGCATTCCCAGGAAGTCTGGCATTCTGAGTCACAGGATGAGATAGGAGGCCAGCACAAGATACAGGTGACAAAGACCTTTTTTTTTTTTTATCAAAAAAGCATAAGGTAAAGAAGCCAGCCAAAACCCACCTAAAACCAAGATGGCGATGAAAGTGACTTCTAGTTGTCCTCACTGCTCGTTATACGCTAATTATAAGGCATTAGCATGGTAAAAGACACTCCTACCGGCACCATGACAGTTTACAAATGCCATGGCAACCTCAGGAAGTTACCATATATGGTCTAAGCGGTTGGGCGAGGGGGGAATCCCTCAGTTCTAGGAATTGCCCACCCCTTTCTGGGAAAACTCATGAATAATCTGCCTCTTGTTTAGCATATAATCAAGAAGTAACAATAAGTATAAGCAGTGAACAGTGCATGCTGCTGCTCTGCCTATGGAGTAGCCATTCTTTATTTCTTTACTTTTTTTTTTTGAGATGGAGTCTCACTCTGTCGCCCAGGCTGGAGTGCAGTGGCTTGAACT
>NW_016814113.1:8174-10285 GCF_001698545.2 Rhinopithecus bieti
AAAAAAAAAAAAAAAAAGTTGGGGGTGGGCCTCCCAGAGAGAACTCTCTTTCACACTCGCACGAACCATTCCAATTTCTCTCAAACACCTAAAGTGGAAAAATCCCCCACTCCAGCCTGATTCCTGCGAGGAATATGCTCTAACGTTTAATGGCTGATAATTCAGCAAGTTTCTCGAAGGGTTAATGTCTAACCTAACTCATCACCTCAAACCAAGCAATGGCCTCAATCACATAGATCACTTCGGATTTTTCAACGGAAGCAGCCATTTACATCAGGGAGCAGCAAAGCCCATCACATTTTCCCAAATGTCCTGGGAATTTGGGGAGGCAGGCAGAATATTTTTTCTTCTCTGAGGGACCTCAACATACACTGTGATCTCCCCTGGTCCCCAAGACACCTGGGAGCTGTATTTTGGTATCGGCAGCCACTATGGGATAGGTTGTCTACATAACCGCTCTGGTGCACCATCTCCCTTAAGGGAAGAAGAAGAATAATGATTTGTATCTGCATAACACTTTTACTCCTCCAAGTGTGTCTGTGTATGTTATTTTATTTTTGTATTCCAATAGTTCTAACATCAAAACATTTTTCCTCTTTTTTAATCAGAATTTTTGTAAACTGCACTGTATTTCTCATGGTTGTGTCTTCTGGGATTTATAGACTAAATAAATCCTCCTCTGTGTTAACACCTTTCAATAGCTGTAGACTGCTGCTGTGGCCCATTCTCCTCCCTCCTTTCATGCTTTTAACTATCAAATTTACTTCCAACCCATGTGGAGGAGGCAGGTAGAATGCCAGAAAGCCGCAGAAAACTACATCAACAATGTCTTCACATATACTTTGTATATTTCCTCCTTCTTCTTTCCTCCTATTTCCTGTAATTATTGTTGTGCCTTTTCTCTGATTTTAAGAGAAGACGGATATTCTAGGTTAAAATGTCAGCAACATCACTGGAAAAAAACCCAATTTTCAAGTCTCAGGCCTGCAGAGTCTCTTTAAGATAAAAACAATTGTAGCCACCTTGGCCCTTTTCCCTTTCCTTGCTTCCCTCTGTCTCTGGCTGAAGGCATTTAAATCCTGCTGCAAAATTTCTACAGAGAATACAGTTAATGCGGATTCAGTTATTTCTCTCTCATAGCCCATTCAGACATCTTAATCTGACAGGCCTGACAGTTGAAAATACTTCCCTGTAACTGTTCACACACACGCACACACACACGCGCGCACACACACACACACACACACACACAGCCTCTTCTTGCTCAGAATCCAGGCTCCATGTGACCATGTCATAGCCAATCTCCCACCAAGCTGTGTCCCAGATTCAGCTTCTGCCTCAATTAAGGAAACATGGGAGACAAAGCAGCACTTATTTTTAAATTAAAAAGCCTCCTGGCTTCCCTTACAGACTGCCTTGAGTGTGCTGCCCTGATCAAAGCTGCTTTGAACACTCTTCTGCTCTGGCAGGGACAGGAAAGAACGTTGCTCATAGAAAAAGCTAATGTGAAACATTAGAGCATCAGGAACATGTGAAGGGCTGAAGTCCCCATGGAAGAGGCTCAAAACTTTGTTTGTCTTCATTCCAAGAGTTTTCGAAGAACATGATTAAAACAGAAGTGTCATGATTCTAATTCTTTTTTACTTATTCTCATTTTGTAGGTTTTCCTTTCTCATTTCTCGATCATCAACGGTTTGTTTGCTTGTTTGTTTATTGCTTCTTCGTATCCTTGCCAAGGGGAAATTAATTTTCCCCTTGGATTAGCTTTCTCAAAAGCCCCTTTGATTTCATTTTTCATCCACCTCCCCACCCCAGTGTTTCAACTGCATTCCCTGCTTCCCTGTAGCTCCTCTTAAAAAAGAAAATCATCACTAATGCAGCAATCATTTTTTCCATTTCTCACCCTCCTTTAAAATTGATTTGAAAGAAAAATGTTTAGAGTAGTATTATACATAATAGACTCAAATTGGAAACAACTCAAATGTCTATCAAGTGGCAAAGAGACAAATTGTGATATGTCCATACAATGGCGTATTACTAGCAGTGAAAAAGAATGAACTGCTAATAAATGCAACATCATGGGTGAATCTTTTTTTTTTTTTTTTTTTTTT
>NW_016814113.1:12444-29437 GCF_001698545.2 Rhinopithecus bieti
AGTAAATTTTTTATTTTTATTTATTTATTTTTTTGAGACAGTCTTGCTCTATCACCCAGGCTGGAGTTCAATGGCATGATCTCGGCTCACTGCAACCTCTGCTTCCTGGGTTCAAGTGATTCTCCTGCCTCAGCCTCCCAAGTAGCTGGGACTACAGGCTCCTGCCACCATGCCTGGCTAATTTTTGTATTTTCATTAAAGACGAGGTTTCACCATGTTGGCCAGGCTGGTCTCGAACTCCTGACCTTGTGATCTGCCCACCTCAGCCTCCCAAAGTGCTGGGATTACAGGCATGAGCCACCATGCCTGGCTAGGAAAGTGAATTTTTCTAAAAATAATAATGACTTGGGACAGACTGGCTACATTCTCCCACCCTGTCGTCATTTCCTTAATTCACTGATGAATGTATCTTCAGGAGAGAATACATCCTTATTTTTGTGGCGATATAGGAATAGACCATATGTTGTTTTATTGCATTTCACTTTATTGTGCTGCACAGACAACTGTGTTTTTTAGAAATTGAAGGTTTGTGGCAACCCTGTGTCAAGCAAGTCTATCAGTGCCGTTTTTTCAACAGCATGTGCTCCCTTCCTGTCTCTGTGCCACATTTTGGTAATTCTCACAACATTTCAAATTTTTTCATCATTATTCTATCTGTCATGGCAATCTGTGATCAGCAATCTTGGATGTTACTATTGTAATTGCTTTGAGGCACCATGAACTTCACCCATAGAGCATGACAAACTTAATAAATGTTGTTTCTGTGTTCTGACTGCTCCACCGACTGCTCATTCCCTCATCTTGGTCTCTCTGTCTCTCTCTCTCTGTCTCTCTCTCTCTCTCCTCAGTCCTCCCTATTTCCTAAGACACAACAATATCGAAATTAGGCCAATTAATAACCCTACTATGGCCTTCAAGTGTTCAAGTGAAAAGAAGAGTCGCACATCTCTCACTTTAAATCCAAAGCTAGAAATGATTAAGCTTAGTGAGGAAGGCATGTGGAAAGCTGAGATATGTTCAAAGCTAGGCCTCTTGTACCAGTTAGCCAAGGTGCAAATGCAAAAAAAGAGTTCTTAAAGGAAATTAAAAGTGTTTTTCCAGTAAACACACGAAAGAGAAGAAAGCAAAACAGCCTTATTGCTGATGTAGAGAAAGTTTTAGTGGTCTGGATAGAAGATTAAACCAGCCACAACATTCATAGAATTGAAGAGAGTTGTGGCCTTGCTCTGGATTAGGATTAAGCCAAAGCCTAATTCAGAGCAAGGCCCTAACTCTCTTCAATTCTATGAAGGCTGAGAAAGATAAGAAGCTGCAGAAAAAAAGTTGGAAGCTAGCAGAGCAGTTGGTTCCTGAGGTTTAAGGAAAGAAGCTGTTCCCATAACATAAAAGTACAAGGCGAAGCAGCAAGTGCTGATGGAGAAGCTGCAGTAAGTTATCCAGAAGATCTAGCTAAGATCATTGATGAAGGGGGCTACACTAAACAACAGATTTTCAATCTATATGAAACAGTCTTCTATTGGAAGAAGATGCTATCTAGGACTTTCATAGCTAGAGAGGAGAAGTCAATGAGTGGCTTAAAGCTTCAAAAGGCAGGTTGAGTCTCCTGATAGGGACTAATGCAGCTGATGATTTCAAGTTGAAGCCAGTGCTCACTTACCATTCAAAAGATCCTAGAGCCTTTAAGAACTATGCAAAATCTACTCTGCCTATGCTCTATAAATGAAATAACAAAGCCTGGATGACAGCACATCTGTTGATAGCATAGTTTACTAAATATTTTAAACCCACTGTTGGGACCTACTGCTCAGGAAAATAAAAAGATTTTTTCAAATATTACTGCTCATTGACAATACACCTGGTCACCCAAGAGCTCTGATAGCAATGTACAAGGAGATTAATGCTGTTTTCATGCCTAGTAACACAACATCCATTCTGCAGCCCATGGATCAAGGAGTAATTTTGACTTTAAGTCTTATTATTTAAGAAATACATTTTGTAAGGCTGTAGCTGCCATAGAGAGTGATTCCTCTGATCAATCTGGAGAAAGTAAATTGAAATCCTTTTGCAAAGGGCTCACCATTCTAGATGCCATTAAGAATATTCATGATTCATGGAGAAGGTCAAAATATCAACATGAACAGGAGTTTGGAAGAAGTTGATTACAACCCTCATCAATGACTTGGAGGAAGTAACTGCAGATGTGTTGAAAATAGCAAAAGACTTAGAATCAGAAGTGGAGCCTGAAGATGTAACTGAGTTGCTGCTAGCTCATGATAAAATTTGAATAGATGAGGAGTTGTTTTTTATGGATAAGCAAATAAAGTGTTTTTTTGAGATGGAATCTACTCCTGGTGAAAATGCTGTGAACAATGTTGAAATGACAACAAAGGATTTCAAATGTTATATAAACTTAGTCGATAAAGCAGCAACAGGGTTGGAGTGGATTGACTCCAATTTTGAAAGACATTTTGTGGATAAAATGCTATCAAACAGCCTTGCATCCTACAGAGAAATCTGCTGTGAAAGGAAAAGTCAATCAATGTGGCAAACTTTATTGTTTTCTCATTTTAAGAAATTGCCGCAGCCACCCCAACCTTCTGCAAGCACCACCCTGATCAGTCAGCCGCCACCAGCATAGATGCAAGACTCCACCAGCAAAAAGATTACAGCTCACTGAAGGCTGAGACAATCATTAGCATTTTTTAGCAATAAAGCATTTTTTCATTCTTTCATTTATTTATTAACAATAAAGCATTTTTCATTTTTCATTTTGGGTATGATGCTATTGCACACTTAATAGACTACAGTATAGTGTAAGCATGACTTTTATGTGCACTGGGAAACCAAAAAATTTGTGTGATTTGCTTCACTGTAGGATTCGCTTAATTGTGGTGGTCTGAAACGAAATCCACAATATCTCCAAGGTATTCCTGTACTTTTTGATTGACTAGTTCAGTTCCTCTTCTAAAGAAGAGTAGTGTCGGAGTGGACGCCGTTATTTGCCTACACAATGTGAGCTAAGGCTTGCATTACCTTTGGACATGGCACAGGTTGAGTATCCTGTATCTGAAATGTTTGGGACTAGACCTATTGTGGATTTGGAATTTTTTTCAGATTTTGGAATGTACATAATGATATATCTTAGGGATGGGATCCAAGTCTAAACATGAAATGCATTTCTTTTTCATATACTCCTTATACACATAGACTGACGGTAATTTTATATGCTATTTTAAATAAATTTGTGTATAAAACAAAGCTTGTTTTAAATACTTATGTGTGGAATTGTCCACTCGTGGCATTATATCAATGCATTTTGGAGCATTTTGGATTTCAAATATTTAGATTAGGGATACTCAACTGTAATGGATTTTCTTATTTTTAAACCAGTTTGAGCTTTATTTCTGTCACCTGCTGCTGGAAATAACCTGACATATACAGATGTTCCCTACTTGATGCATGTAAGTTTTTATATCATTTCTTGCTTACATATATCCATAATTATTTTTCCCTCATTCTTTGACAACCAAGTATTTTCAAAACATATCACACACAGTTAATTGTGTTCATAATATCATAATACGACTCTAGTAAGACTAACGAAAAACCTAAATTTGTAAGATTTGGTAAAAATCTGTTTACAGTTCAATCATGTATTTATTCATCCAACAAGCAGTTATTGAGAACCTACTATGTATCAAGCAGTAAATAATGTGAAGTCTGCTGCACCCTAATTCTGTCCCTTTAAATTACATTTGAGCACAAAGAAAATAGGGCAATCTGTGATTACGCATATATTCATTACCAACTACTGCACAAATATTTGGCTCATAACTATGAGTTAAATGGTATGACATTTCCATGAGAAAATTAATTACTTGAACATGTGTTGTATAAAATACGTTAAATCATTTATTTGGATGTTGTAGATTGCATATTAGTCTTTAGCCAGGGAAATACATGAGAAATAAACATGAAATGCACACTCTATACATTGTAAATGTCATGTTATGCCCAAAGGTCTTTTGCATGTGAACAATTTTTTTCTGGATGAGGAGAGTGACATCCAAAAGACCATAAGATCACAAATTCAAAGTAGGGAGTCATTTTGCAATGAGTTTTTCATTCACTTAAAGGTTGTACCTATTGATAACTTGTCTGTTTAAAGACTATGTGTTTCATACAAATAGCTATGTGTAAAGAATGGGTAGATTAATCATTTCAGATACTGAACTGCCATCTAAAATAGTTTGGAATTCTGACAGCATAAGAATAAAAAAATAAAGATTTGCAGTATGATAAGAGTACTTACATTCTGATGCTTTTTATGGTTTCAACAATTTTGAAGGAGAAGGATCTATATAAAGATCTGTAAGTTAGAGATTGTAATAAATGCCACTCAAGATAGACATGTAATATTACAATAAATGATAGTGCAAGATAACTAAAATTTTAAAAAGAAACTAGTAAGGTCAAATACATACATCAACAAAATAAAGCCTGTATTTATTGAGGGCCAAGAAACAGTTCAGAAATAGAAGGAACATCCTCGGTGAAGCATATGGACTTCACTCTATATGCTCTAGAGGGAATATGCTTATTCAGTCAGGCATACGGCAGAACTTTCTCCATATTAATATAGGGACGGGGTAAGAGTGACGCCTATCACATAAATTAACCATGTTATAGCAAGTTTTCATTATATGCTGTTTGATTTTAGGCCCTTAGATTTATCCTATAAAGTATCCAAGCTCATTTAATTAGAATGCCCAATGTCAAACTTCCCATTCACAAAATGGCATGTGCCCTCCAAGTTACAGAATCTGCAAATGGTTTAATTTATTTTTAAGTGTCTTAGTTTCAGTACTATCATTTTCTAGCCTATAATTAATTACTTAAACACATTTGCATTGAGATGGTACTTTTTCTATCAGGCACCGAGGTACATTCCTTGGCTCTGATTAAGTCTTCTCTATGTGGGAATGAATGTTGTCATAATTGCAGTGGACAGGGTGAGTTCACCACGAGTCATGTTCTCAGAGGCTGTGGGCATTTTTCTTTAGGAGGCAATAACAAGAACTTTTCTGTGCAGACTTGACCACAGTCCACGATTTGAACTACTTTACATTCTGTCAACAGAGGTCACAGTATTGTTTATGATTTTTTTTTTTTTAATAAAAGGGATATGTATGGATGGGAAGGAAAATGTGAAAGAAACATTCTCTGGTCAAACCAGTAACCTACCTGCTGAATGTGACACTCAAGAGTAGATTATTTTTTAACACATCCATCTCTAAATGAGAAAATGTAGTAATCATTATTGTTTTGATTTTTTAGCTTAAAATGAGCAATTAACAATTAAAATAATACACTTCAAATTTCAAAATTGCTATGGTTTCAATGTTTGTGTCCCCCCAAAATGCATATGTTGAAATCCTAACCCCCATTGTGAGGGTATGAGGAGGTGGGCCTTGGGGAAGTGAGTAGATCATGAAAGCAGAGCCTTCATGAATGGAATTAGTGCCCTTGTGAAAGAGACCTGAGGAAGCTTGTTTGCCTTTCCATCATGTGAGGACACAGCAAGAAGGCATCATCCATAAGTCAGAAAATGGGGCTCATCAGACACTGAATCTGTGGGTGCCTTGATCCTGGACCTCTCAGCCTCCAGCACGGTGAGAAATAAATTTATTTTGTGTATAGGCTACCCAGCCTATGGTATTTTGTTGTAACAGTCCAAATGAACTAAGACAACAATGTTATTTAAATACACAAATATATTTCATGTGAACTAGTATTCTCACTCACCATCAAAAATATCAGATATCACAGGCTGGTGTGAGTGCAGCGGTGTTTACAACTAATTGATCACAAGCAGTTATAGATTTCTTTGTTCCTTCTCCACTCCCACTGCTTTACTTGGCTAGCCTAAAAACTGAGAAAAAATAGATGCCACAGTTTGTACTTTGCTTCACTCTTTTAAATTTAAAAACAAACAAAAACTCCAAGTGCTAATATAAAATGATAGAATTGAATCATCTCGTGTTCTGTTTCTTCTGGTTTACAATCACTATGATATTATTGCTTATTTCTAATCTACTCTTTATTCTTAGGAATATGCAGCACCACAGTAATTAGAGACAAAAGTGGTGTCTAAACCAGCTCTCACAACTGTGAACCATTACAAAATTAATATCCAAACAAATACATGTGTCTCAATCCTCATGTTTTAGGGACTGACTATATGCCTGGGAATTCTCGAAGCTGACTACCATTTAGACTGCAATGTTTATTAAAGGATAAGTAATAGCATTGTGCTAAATTGAAGCTCTTAATATATTATTACTAGGCAACCAAAATCACAGCTTTTGTTTAGACCTTAAACCTGCTCTGTCCAATACAATAGCCATTAGCTACATGTAGCTACTGAGCACTTACAGTGTAGCTAGTTCAAATTGAAATCGCTGTGAGTGGAAAATACACATCAGATTTCAAACTCTAAGCATTAAAAATTATGTAAAATATTTTATTAGTAATATTTGTATTGATTGCATGTTAAAATGACAATGTCTTGGATATGTTGTGTTAAATTAAGTATACTATTAAAATTAATTTCACTTATTCCTTTTTTAATGTGGTTATTGGGAAATGTTTGTTATTAAATTTTGTATTAATACATAGTAGATGTACATATTTTGGGGTACATGTGATAATTTAATAATTCATATAATTCACATAATTTGTAAAGGTCAAATTCAAACTACATATTTGTACACATTAATCAATCTCTCTTCGCCTCCTCTCTCCTCAACCCTTTCTGGCTTCTGGGAAACATCAATCTACTCTCTATCTTGATGAAATCCATTTTTAAAGCTCACAAATATGAGAGAACATGCAAATTTTTCTCTTTCTGCGCTTGGCTTATTTCACTTACCATAATGACCTCCAGTTCCATCCATGTTTTTTTAAATGACAGGATCTTGGCTGTGTGTGGTGGTTCACACCTGTAATCCCAGCACTTTGGGACGACGAAGCAGGTGGATGGCTTGAGTCCAGGAGTTTGAGAGCAGTGTGGGAAATATGGTGAAAACCTGTCATGAAAAAAATACAAAAATTAGTTGTGTGGGGTGGCTCATGCCTCTGGTCCCAGCTACTTGGGAGGCTGAGGTGGGAGGATTGCTTGAGCCAAGGACGCAGAGGTTGCAGTGAGCCGAGATTGCACCACTGCCCTGCAGCCTGGGCAACAGAATGAGACCCTGTCCAATAAATAAAGAAATAAATGACAGGATCTCATTCTTTTTAACTGAATAGTATTCCATTGTGTATATACCACATTTTCTTCATCAATTTATTCATTGATGGACACTTAGGTTGATTCCTTATTTTGACTATTATGAATAGTGTTACAATAAACATGGAAGTGCATATATCTCTTTGACATATTGATTCCCTTGTTTTAGATACATACCTGGTAGTGGAACTGCTGGACTGCTGGATCATATGGCAGTTCCATTTTTAGTTTTGTTTGTTTGTTTGTTTTCGAGACAAGGTCTTGCTCTGTCACCCAGGCTGGAGTGCAGTGGCCTGATCTCGGCTCACTGCAACCTCTGCCTCCCAGGTTCAAGTGATTCTCATGCCTCAGCCTCCTGAGTAGCTGGAATTACAGGCGGGCACCACCATGCCTGGTTAATTTTTGTATTTTTAGTAGAGACGGCATTTCACCATGTTGGCCAGGCTGGTCTCAAACTCCTGACCTCAAGTGATCTGCCTCCCTTGGCCTCACAAAGTGCTGGGATTGTATGTATGAGCCACCACGCCTGGCCTCCATTTTTAGGTTTTTTAAGTAACCTCCATACAGTTTTCCACAGTGACTGTGTTAATTTACACTTCCACCAACGGTGTACAAGGGTTCCCTTTTATCTACATCCTCACCAGCATCCATTCATTATTTGTCTTTTATATAAAAGCCATTTTAATTGGAGCGAGATGATATTTCATTGTACTTTTCACTTACATTTCTCTGATGTTTTCTGAGAATTTTTTTTTTTATATACCCATTGGCCATTTGTATGTCTTCTTTTGAGCAATGTCTATCCAGATCTTTTGCTCATTTTTAAAATCGGGGGTTTTGTTTTGTTTTGTTTTGTTTTTTTGATTTTTTTTTTTTTTTTTTTTTTTTTTTTTTTTTTTTGCTGTTGAGTTATTTGAGCTCCTTATATATTCTGGTCATCAGTCCCTTGTCAGATGGATAATTTGCAAATATTTTATACTATTCTATGGATTGTCCCTTCATTTTGTTGATTGTTTCCTTTGTTGTACAGGAGCTTTTTAGTTTGATGTAATACCATTTGTCTGTTTTTTGTTTTGTTGCCTGTGCATTTTAGGTCTTACACAAAATTTTATTTTTTTTTACCCAAACCAATGTTCTGGAATACATTTCCTCAATGTTTTCTTCTAGTAGTTTCATAGTTTCAGGCCTTAGATGCAAGTCTTTTATCCATTTTGATTTGATTTTTGCATATGGTGAAAAATAGGGGTCTAGTTTCATTCTTCTAGATAACCATCCAGTTTTCTCAGCACTATTTATTGAAGAGACTGTCCTTTCCCCAATAAGTGGTCTTGGCACCAACAAAAAAAATCAGTTGGCTGTAAATGTGTGGATTTATATCTGGGTACTTTACTCATTCCATTGGTCTATGTGTCTGTTTTTATGCCAGTACCATGCTGATTTGATTACTATAGCTTTGTAGTATATTTTGAAGCCAGGCAGTGTGATGCCTCCAGCTTTGGTCTTTTTGCCCAGGCTTGCTTTGGCTATTTGGGATAATT
The DNA here is from genome assembly GCF_001698545.2 of Rhinopithecus bieti. Lineage (NCBI taxonomy): Eukaryota > Metazoa > Chordata > Mammalia > Primates > Cercopithecidae > Rhinopithecus > Rhinopithecus bieti. The sequence continues at coordinate 21,271 of NW_016814113.1, forward strand.
TGTGGTTCCACAGAAATGTTAAGATTTTGGGCCAGGCACTGTGGCTCACGCCTCTAATCCCAACACTTTGGGAGGCCAAGGCGGGTGGATCACCTGAGGTCAGGAGTTCAAGCCCAGCCTGCCCAACATGGTGAAACCTCACCTCTACTAAAAATACAAAAATTAGTTGGGTGTGGTGGCAGGCACCTGTAATCCCAGCTACTCGGGAGGCTAAGGCAGGAGAATCACTTGAGCCTGGAAGACAGAAGTTGCAGTGAGCCAAGATTGCGCCACTGCACTCCAGCCTAGGTGACAGAGTGAGACTCTGTCTCAAAAAAAAGAAAGAAAAAGAAAGAAAGAAAGAAAGAAGGAAGGAAGGAAGGAAGGAAGGAAGGAAGGAAGGAGAGGGAAAGAAAGAAAGAGAGAGAGAGAGAGAAGATAAGGAAAGAAAGAAAGAAAGAGAAGAAAGAAAGAAAGAAAGAAAGAAAGGAAAGAAAGAAGAAAGAAACGAAAGAAAGAAAGAAGAGAAAGAAAGAAAGAAAGGGAAAGAAAGAAGGAAAGAAATGTTAGATTATTATTTTATAAGTTTCTATGAGAATGTCATTGGTATTTTATAGGGGTTACATTGAATATTGTAAATTGCTTTGGGAAGTTATTGTCCATTTTAACAAATATTAATTCTTCTTCCAACCCATGAACATGGACTATCTTTCGATTTTGTGTGTGTGTGTTCTTCAGTTTCTTTCATCAGTGTATTGTAGTTTTCCTTGCATAGATCTTTCACTTGTTTGATTAAATTGATTCCTGGGTTTTTAAAATATTATTTGTAGCTATTATAAACGGATTGTTTTCTTGATTTCTTCTTCAGATTGTTTGCTGTTAGCATATAGAAATACTGATTTTTGTATGTTGATTTTTTTTCTACTGCAACTTTACTGAATGATTTATCGGTTCAAACAATTTTTTGGTGGCATCTTAGGATTGACTATGTATAAGATCATGTTGTCTGTGAACAAAACTAATTTCACTTCTTCCTTTCCAACTTGAAAGCATTTCATTTCTTTCTCATGCCTAATGGCTGTGCCCAGGACCTCCAGTGCTATGTTTAATAAGAGTGGTGAGAGTTGGTATCCTAGCCTCGTTCCAGATCCTAGAGAAAAGGTGTTTACTTTTTCCACTCATTATATTAGCTGCAGATTTGCCATACATGGCCTTTGTTATTTTGAGGTATTTTCCTTCTATACCTAGTTTGTTGATGGTTTTTATGATAAAGAGATGTTGAATTTTATTTAATGTTTTTTCATTATCTCTTGAAAAGATCATATGGTTTTTGTTCTTGGTTCTGGCAATGTGATGTATCATGTTTATTGATTTGCATTTGTTGAACCATCATCCTTCTGTTCCTGGTATGAATCACACTTGATCATGATAAGTGACCTTTTTTAATGTGTTGTTGAATTCAGTTTGCTAGTATTTTGTTGAGGATTTTTTAATCTATGTTCATCAGTGATATTGGCCTATAGTTTTCTTTTTTAGTTGTGTTCTTACCTGGTTTTGGTATCGGGTAATTCTGGCCTCATAGAATGAGTTTAGAAGTGTTCCCTCCTTTTCCATGTTTTTGAACAATTTGAGTAGAATTGGTGTTAGTCCTTTTTAATTTTGATAGAATTCAACAGTGTAGCCATCAGTCTCTGGGATTTTCTTTGATGGGAGACCTTCTATTACAGCTTTAATCTCATTACTCATTATTGGTTTATTAAGTTTTCTGTTTCTTCATGGTTCAATCCTGGTAGGTTGTACATGTCCAGGAATTTATCAATTTCTTCTAGATTTCCTAACTTGTTGGCATATAGATGCTCATAATAGGCTTTAATGATTCTTTTTATTTTCGTGATCTCGGTTGTTATGTCTCCTTTTTCTGATTTTATTTATTTGGGTCTTCTCTCTTTTTCTGCTAGGTAGTTTAGCTAAAGATTTGTTTATTTTGTTTATCTTTTCAAAAACCAACTTTTCATTTTGTTAATCTCTTACTTTTTTTTAGTCCCTATGTCATTTGTTTCTGCTCTGATCTTTACTCTTTGTTTTCTTCTATTGATTTTGAGTTTCATTTGTTCTTGCATTTCTAGTTCCTTGAGACACATTGTTAGGTGGTTTGTTTGAAGTATTTTTACTTTTTTGATATAGGCGTTTATTGCTAATATCTTCCCTCTTAGTACTGCTTTTACTATATCCCAGTACTGCTTAGTACTACTTTTGTATTTTGGTATGCTATATTTTCATTTTCATTTGTTTCAAACAATTTTTAAATCTCCTTAATTTCTTCATTGACTCATTGGTCATTCAGGAACATGTTGTTTAATTTCCATGTGTTTGTGTGTTTTCCAGGATTCCTCTTGTTAATGATTTCTAATTTTATTCCATTGTAGTCAGAAAAGACACTTGATAAGATTTCTATTTTTTTGAATTTGTTGAGACTTGTTTTGTGGCCTAAGGTATGGTCTATATGTAGAATGCTCCATGTGCTAATAAAAAGAATGTGGTATTCTGTAGCCCTTGGGTGAAATATTCTTTAAATGTCAGTTAGACCTATTTGGTCTAGTGTGTAGTTTAACTCCAACACTTTTCTGTTGATTTTCTGACTGGCTGACCTGTCCATTATTGAGAGCACGGTGTTGAAGTCCCCTACTATTATGGCATTGCAGTCTATCTCTCCCTTTAGAACTATTAATGTTTGCTTGACATACATGGGCGCTCCAGCATTGGGTGCATAGATATTTATAATTGTTATAGCCTCTTGGTGAATTGACCTATTTATCACTATATAGTGAGCTTCTTTGTCTCTTCTTACGTTCTTTGACTTGTACTCTATTTTATGTAATATAAGTATAGCTACTCCTGCTCTTTTTTGTTTTCTACTTACATGGAATATTTTTTTTTCCATCCTTTCACTTTCAGTCTGTGTGTCTTTGTAAGTGAAGTTTTTTTTGTTTTTTTTTTTTTTTTTTTATAGGCAGCATATAGTTGGTCTTGCTTATCCATTCAGCCACTCCATATGTTTTCATTAGAGAATTGATTAACATTCAGTATTACTATTGATATTACTTATCAATCCCTACCGGACTTACTACTGCCATTTTGTTGCGCTTTTCTGGTTATTTCATGACTCCTCTCTTGCATTCTTCCTTTCCTACTGTCTTTTTCTGTGGTTAAGTGACTTTCTCTGATAATATGTTTTAATTTGTCTCTGGTTTTTTTGTTTGGTTGTTTTGTTTTTGTTTTTGAGACGGAGTCTTGCTCTGTTGCCCAGGCTGGAGTGCAATGGCGCAGTCTAGGCTCACTGCAACCTCTGCCTCCCAGGTTCAAGCTATTCTCCTGCCTCAGCCTCCCAGGTAGCTGGGATTACAGGCACACACCACCACCACACCTGGTTAATTTTTGTATTTTTAGTAGAGACGGGGTTTCACCATGTTGGCCAGGCTGGTCTCAAACCCCTGACCTCATGATCCACCTGCCTCAGCCTCCCAAAGTGCTGGGATTACAGGCGTGAGCCACCATGCCCAGCTGTCGGTTTTTTTTGTTTGTTTGTTTAAAGTAACTCTATCATAGGTTTTAGTATTATGGTTACCATGAGGGTTACAAAAAACATTTTACAGATATAACAAGATATTTTAAAGAGATGAAAACTTATCTTAGATCACAAAGAAAAGAATAGAGGCTCATGCCTATAATCCAAGCACTCCGAGAGGCTGAGGTGAGGTGATCATTTGTAGTCAGGAGTTTTGAGACTACCCTGGTAAACATAGTGAGACCCCCATCTCTACAAAATATATTTTTTTAAATAGCTGGATGGGGTGGTGCACACTTGTAGTCCTAGCTACTCAGAAGGCTGAGGCAGGTGGATTGCTTGAGCCCAGGAGCTTGAGGCTGCAGTGAACTATGGATCATGCCACTGCACTCCAGCCTGGGCAACAGAGCAAGACACCGTCTCTAAAAAAAATAATAAAATAAAAAAATAAAAAAAACCTCTACAAAATCTCTACATTTTAACTCCATCAGCCCCACATTTTTACCTTAAGCTTTTGCAATTTACTTATTTTTATATTGCCTATCTCTTAATGGGAAATTTAAAATAACACATCACTTGCATTATATTTCTATTGGACAGCACTGCCGTAGACTGACAAAAGATTTCTTGAGGGAGGAGTATTTTATCACTGACATTGTTTAGAATTGCCAATGCAATAAAAAGCAGACTGATTTTAAGTTGGCTTTAATATTGCTTTTAGATTCCCTATAGATAATCAGCAAGTTATTGATTGCACTTAAGACCTGATGGTCCCACTACTCCTCCCTTGGTATGCCACCAAATCAAACCAGTCTAGCCCACGTCATGGGAGGATACTCACCTTACCCACAGACTGTAGCTGGGCACTCAGTTCTCTCATGGGGTCCTTGGCCCCTTTCTCCACTGTCCCTTCAGTTTTCCTGCCATCTTCACTTCTATTTTTAGGTTTTGTTAACATTGTTTCTGCTCATCTCAATGTTCTATCTGAAATGCTTCAGCATCTTTCTCTTCCAGTTGAAGATTTCTCCCTCAAATCTTTCTCTGAGAATCCAGTCCAGGGATCTCTTCTATTCCCACGCTCTCCCCTGTTTTCTCTCACTTGTTCAGGCAAGCATGATCTGTGCTATTCATTAAAGTAGACAAACGGTACTTTGCCATTGTTCAAAAAATATTATCAGTATGAATATCTCATCTCTCCAACTACTCAAGAGTCTCTTAAATAGCTTGGTTTGAAATTTACATGCCTTTTTCATCTCATTGAGGGTCTAGCATGGTGTTACGACATTTTATATGTTCAATAGATACTTGAATGAATGAATGAATGAATGGCATCACAAGTTAAATTCATTAAGATTAGCTCATATGTGAGTGACGGATCACTCAAAATAACACTCATTTGCACAAGATAGAAGTTTATTTTCCTGTTATATAAATGTCTTGGTAGGTGGCACAGAGCTCTTTTGGTATTGAACTGTGTAGGGTGTCTTGGCTCCTACCAGTTTCTGTTTTGCCATTCCTAGTTTATGGCCCTCATCCTTATGGTTCAAGAGAGTATCTTACACAATAGCATGAAAAAGAATAAAATAGGAATAAATTTAACAGAAAAAGTGCAAGACTTGTACACTGGAGTTACAAAACATCATTGAAAAAAATTAAAGAAGGCCTAAATAAGTGGAAAGACAACCTGTATCTATGGACCAGAAGATTTAATATTGCTAAGCTCACAATACTCCCCAAATTGATCTATAGACTCAACACAATCCCTACCAATGTTCAAAATGACTACTTTGCAGACATTGACAAACTAATCCTAAAATTCACATGGAAATTTAAAGGACTGAGAATAGTCAAAATGATCTTTAAAAAGAACAAAGTTGAGAAACTCAAACTTCCCAATTTCAATATTTACTACAAAGCTAAAGTAATCAAGACAATGTAGCTCAGGCACAAGAACAGACATACAGAAGTCAAAAGAAGATGAATGAGACTTTACTGATGAGGAAAACAACTCAAGTGGCAGTGGATTTCTTATCAGAAACCATTTAGATAAGAAGAAAATGACAAAAATAAATTTCAAGTGCTAAAACAAAAGAACTGTTAACCCAGAATGCTATATCCAGTGAAAATACACTTCAGGAATAAAGGGAACATCAAAACACTTTCAGATAAAGGAAAACTAAGAGAATTTGTCACTAGCAGACCTACCTTAAAAGAATGGCTAAAGAAAGTTCTTGAAAAAACAAACAGTGGTAAAATGTAGACACTAGAAGGCTGTGATAACTGATGGGTGTATAATGTAATGCCTAGGGCAACCACTAAAAATCTGTACCAAGAGATAAATTCAAAAATAATATAGAATCTGGGGACAGAAGTTGGAGATGCTCCTGGTATCTAGTGGGTAGAGGCCAGGAATGCTGCAAAACATCCTGCAATACACAGGACAGTTCCCCACAACAAAGAATTATGTCAACAGTGCTGAGGTTGAGAAACTCCGGCCTATACCTTAACCAACGCTGAATATTGTCATTTTGTGAATAACGTTGCTTTTTTCCTCTTTTGTTTTGTGTTTATGTTTTCCTCTTACCTTCTCTCTATGTTGTCAGTGATAACTGATTTACTGCAACCATACCACTTTGTTAGTCTTTTAGTCTTTCCAATCTGGTAATTTGAAAAGGATATCTTATTTTATTTTATATCTCTGGAAGAGAATAGAATTATTTTACAGGTGCAGTATATTTTACAGCTCCTGTCTGTAATCCCCGCTATTTGGGAGGCTGAGACTGGAGGATCACTTGAGCTCAGGAGTTGAAGACCAGCCTGGGCAACATAGTGAGACCCCATCTCTAAAAAATATTTTTTAAATTAGATAAGCATGGTGGTTTCATTGTTATGCATAGAATATCCAGTTTTCCCAGCACTATTTATTGCAGAGACTGTCTTTTCCCCAGTGTATGTTCTTGGCACCTTTGTTGAAAAATGAGTTCACTGTAGGTATATGGATTCATTTCTAGGTTCCCTATTCTGTTCCATTAGTCTGTGTGCCTGTGGTTATGCCAGTATCATGCTGTCTTGGTTATGATAGCTCTGTAGGATAATTTGAAGTCAGAGAATGTGTTTCCTCCAGTTTTCTTCTTTCTGCTTAGGATAGCTTTGGCTATTCTGGGTCTTTTGTGGTTCCACATAAATTTTAGGATTTTTTTTCTATTTCTGTGAAGAATGTCATTGGCATTTTGATAAGGATTGCATTGAGTCTGTAGATTGCCTTGGGTAGTATGAACATTTAAATAATATTGATTCTTCCAATTTATGAACATGGAATATCTTTCCATTTTTTTGGTGTCTTGTTCAATTTCTTTCATCAGTGTTTTATAGTTTTCATTATAGAGATTTTCCACTTCTTTGGTTAATTCCTAGGTATTTAATTTTATTTGTAGCTATTGTAAATGGGATTACTTTTTGATTTTATTTTTCAGATTATTCACTGTTGGCATATAGAAATGCTACTGATTTTTTATGTTGATTTTGTATCCTGAAACCCTACTGAATTGTTTATCACTTCTAATAGTTTTTTGATGGAGTCTTCACATTTTTCCAAATATAATATCATATTATCTGCAAACAAGGATAATTTGACTTCTTCCTTTCCAATTTGGATGCCCTTTATTTCATTCTCTTGTCTGATCGCTCTAGCTAGGACTTCCAGTACTATGTTGAATAACAGTGGTGACAGTGGGCATCCTTGCCGTGTTTCAGATCTTGGAGGAAGACTTTCAATTTTTCCCCATTCAGTATGATACTAGCTATGGGTCTGTCATATATGGTTTTTATTATGTTGAAGTATGTTCCTTCTATATCCAGTTTTTTAAGGGTTGTTATCATGAAAGGATGTTGAATTTTATCAAATGCTTTTTCAGCATCAATTGAAATGATCATATGGTTTTTGTCCTTCATTCTGTTGATATGATGTATCACATTGATTGATTTGTGTATGTTGAATGAGTCTTGCATTGTGATTAATCCCACTTGGTCATGATGAATTACCTTTTTAATGTATTGTTGAACTTGGTTTATTAGTATTTTACTGAGAATTTTGGCATCAATATTCATCAGGGATACAATTTTGTTACTTGTTTTTGGTTGTATGTGTCTAGGAATTTGTCCATTTCTTTCTTTTTTTTGAGACAGGGTCTTACTCTGTTGTTCAAGCTGGAGTGCAGTGGTGCAATCACAGCTCACTGCAGCCTCAATCTACCCAGGCTTCAAGTGATCCTCCCACCTCAGCCTCCTGAGTAGCTGGGACTACAGGCTGATGCCACCACACTTGACTAATGTTTGTATTTTTTGTAGAGATGGGGTCTCACTATATTGCCCAGACTGGTCTCAAACTCCTGGGCTCAAGTGGCCTTTCAAACTGCTGGGATTACAGGTGCAAGCCACCACGCCTGGTTGAATTTTGTTGGTTTCTTCTAGATTTTCCAATATATTCACATATAGTTCCTCATAGTAGCCACTAATGATCTTTTGAATTTCTGTGGTATCAGTTATAATGTTTCTTTTTTCAGCTCTGATTTTGATTATTTGAATTTTCTCTCTTTTTTTCTTAGTCTGGCTAAAGGTTTTTTT
>NW_016814113.1:29898-48527 GCF_001698545.2 Rhinopithecus bieti
GGTCTGTTGGAGATTGCTTGAGGTCCACTCCAGACCCTGTTTGCCTGGGTATCAGCAGCAGAGGTTGCCGAAGATAGAATATTGCTGAACAGCGAGTGTACCTGTCTGATTCTTCCTTTGGAAGTTTCCTCTCAGGGGTGTACTCCACCCTGTGAGGTGTGGGGTGTCAGACTGCCCCTAGTGGGGGATTTCTCCCAGCTAGGCTACTCAGGGGTCAGGGACACACCTGAGCAGGCAGTCTGTCCGTTCTCAGATCTCAACCTCCGCGTTGGGAGATCCACGGCTCTCCCCAAAGCTGTCAGACAGAGTCGTTCGCGTCTGCACCGGCTCCCGCTACTTCCCCTGTTGGTCTTCAGCTGTGCGCTGTCCGTGTTTCAAGAAATTTTTCAATTTCCTTCTTAATTTTTTCATTGACCCACTGGTCGTTCGGGAGTATATTGTTTAATTTCCATGTGTTTGTATAGTTTCCAAAATTTATCTTGTTATTGATTTCTAGTTTTATTCCATTGTGGTCAGAGAAGATGCTTGACATTATTTCAATTGTTTGAATGTTTTAAGACTTGTTTTGTGACCTAACATACAGTCTATCCTTGAGAATGATTCCTTTGCTGAGGAAAAGAATGCATATTCTGTAGTTGTTGAATAAAATGTTCTCTAAATATCTATTAGATCCATTTGGTCTATAGTGTAGACTGAATCTGATGTTTCTTTGTTGATTTTCTGTCTGGAAGTCTCTAGCTATTATTGTATTGGGGTTGATCTCTCTTTTAGCTCTAAAATATTCACTTTATACATCTGAGTGCTCCAGTGTTGAGTGCACATATATTTAAAATTGTTATATCCTCTTGCTGAATTGACCCCTTTATGATTGTATAGTGACCTTCTTTGTCTCTTATAGTTTTTATCTTGATATCTATTTTGTCTGACATAAGTATAGCTACTCCTGCTCTTTTTTGGTTTCCATTGGCATGGAATATCTTTTTCCAGCCCTTTATTTCCAGTCTATGTGTATCTTTATAGGAGAAGTGTGTTTTTTGTAGGCAACAGATCAATGGGTCTTTTTATTCATTCAGCCAGTCTATGTGTTTTGATTGGCGAGTTTAGTCCATTTATATTAAATATGATTATTGATAAGTAAGGACTTACTCTTGCCAGTTTGTTATGTGTTTTCAGTTGTTTTGTGGTCTTCTCTCCCTTTTTTCTTTTCTTCCTGTCTTCCTTTCAGGGCAGATGATTTTCTCTGGTGATGTGATTTAGTTTCTCACTTTTTGTTTTTTGTGTATCCATTGTACATTTCTTTATTGGAGATTACTATGAGGCTTGCAAATACTATCTTATAACCCATCATTTTAAGCTGCTAAGAACTTAACACTGTTTGCATAAACAAATAAGCAAGCAAAAAGAAAACTAATACTCTATGCCTTCACATTGTCCCCTGCTTTTGACTTTTATTGTTACTCTTTATATCTTATACTGTGTCTTGAAAAGTTGTAGTTATTATTTTTTATTGGTCCATCATTTAGTCTTTCTACTTACGAGTAGTTTATACACCACAATTACAGTGGTAACATATTCTCTGTTTTTCTGTGTACTTACTATTACCTGTGAGTTTTGCACCTTCGGGTGATTTCTTATTGCTCATTAATGCCCTTCTCCTTCTGATTGAAATATTCTCTTTCACATTTCTTGTAAGACAGGTTTGGTATTGATGAAATCCCTCAGCTTTTGTTTGTCTGGGAAAGTCTTTGTTTCTCCTTCATGTTTGAAGGACATTTTTGCTGAATGTACTAATCTAGGGTAAAAGGTTTTTTTCCTTCAGTATTTTCTTTTTTTCTTTTTTTTTTGAGACGGAGTTTTGCTCTTGTTGCCCAGGCTAGAGTGCAATGGTGCGATCTCGGCTCACTGCAACCACCACCTCCCGGGTTCAAGTGATTCTCTTGCCTCAGTCTCCCTAGTAGCTGGGATTACAGGTGGATGCCACGATGTCCAGCTAATTTTTGTATTTTTAGTAGAGACAGGGTTTCACCATGTTGGTCAAGGCTGGTTTCAAACTCCTGGCCTCAGGTGATCCTCCCGCCTCGGCCTCCCAAAGTGCTGGGATTACTGGCATGAGCCACCACGCCCAGCCTCCTTCAGTATTTTCAATATGTCATGCCACTCCCTCCTGGCCTATTAGGTTGCCAATGAGAAGTCTGCTGCCAGACATATTGGAGCTCTATTGTATGTTATTATTTTTTTTTTTTTCTTGCTGCTTTTAGAATCCTTTCTTTATCCTTGACCTTTGGGAGTTTAATTATTATTAAATGCCTTGAGGTAGGCTTCTTTGTGTTAAATCAGATTGGTGTTCCGTAGCCTTCTTGTACTTGGATATTGATGTCTTTCTCTAGGTTTGGGAAGTTCTGTGTTATTATCACTTTGAATAAACTTTCTATCCCTATCTCTTTTTCTAACTCCTCTTTGAGGCCAATAACTCTTAGATTTGCCCTTTTGAGGTTATTCTCTAGATCCTGTAGGCATGCTTCATTTTTTTTCTTTTGTCTCCTGTGACAGTGTATTTTCAAATAACTTGTCTTCAAGCTCACTAATTCTTTCTTCTGCTCAATCAGTTCTGCTATTAAGACTCTGATGCATTCTTCAGTATGCCAATTGCATTTTTCAGCTCAAGAATTTCTGTTTGATTCTTTTAAATTATTTCAGTCTCCTTGTTACATTTATCTGACAGAATTCTGAATTCTCTGTGCTATCTTGAATTTCTTTGAGTTTCCTCAAAACAGCTATTTTGTATTCTGTGTCTGAAAGGTCACACATGTGTTTCTCCAGGATTGGTCCCTGGTGCCTTGTTTACTTCATTTGGTGAGGTCACGTTTTCCTGGACTGCCTTGATACTTATAGCTGTTCATTTGTGTCTGGGCATTGAAGAGTTCGGTATTTATTGTAGTCTTTGCAGTCTGAGCTTGTTTGTACATGTTCTTCTTGGAAAGGTTTTCCAGATACTTGAAAGGACTTGAGTGTTGTGATCTAATCTGTATCTGCTTTAGGGGGGACCCCAAGCCCAGTACTGGTATGGTTGTTGCAGACTCATAGAGGTACTGCCTTGATGGTCTTCGACAAGATCCAGAATTCTCTGGATTACCAGGCAGAGACTCTTGTTCTCATCCCTTAATTTCTTCTATACGAATGGAGTCTCTCTCTGTTTTGAGCCACCTAGAGGTGGGACTGGAGTGACACAAGCACCCCTGTGGCTACCACCACTGTCACTGTGCTGAATCACACCCGATACCAGCACAGTGCTGGATTTTGCCCAAGGCCCACTGTAACCACTCCCTGGCTTCCACTTGTGTTTGCTCAAAGTCCTTGGCCTCTAGAATCAGCAGGTGGCAAAGCCAACCAGGCCTATGTTCTTCCCTTCAAGGCAGCGAACTCCCCCAAGGACCTGGGCAGATCCAGGGTTGCTGTCAAAACTTTAGAGTCAAAAACCTTAGAAGTCCACCTGGTGTTCTATTGTACTGCAGCTGAGCTGGCACTCAAACCACAAGACACAGTCCTTCCCATTCATCCTTCTCCTTTCCAAAAGCAGAGGATCCTCACCTCATGACCATTGCTACCACAGGCCTCTGGGGGCTACTACCGATGCTCCCCTCAAGGCCCAAGGGCTCCTCAGTTACCTTGTAGTGAATGCTGCCTGGCCTGGGACTCACTCTTCAGGGGAGTAGCCTCTCCTCTGGCCGAGAGCAGGTCCAGAAATGCCATCCAAGAGCCAAGTCCTGGAGTCAGGGACCCCAAGAGCCTGCTTGGTGCTCTACCCGCCCAATTGCCAAGCTGGTACCTAAGGTGCAAGACAAAGTCCCCTTTACTTTTCCCTCTACTTTTCTCGGGTAGGAGGAATCTTGCCCCATAGCCACCACAGCTAATGTGCTGAGTCTCACATGAAGCCAGCAAGCCTCAGTGTCTCACTGAAAGACACTTGATGTAGTACCTGGGTATCGCTGCTGGTTATTCAAGGCCCAAGGACTCTTCAGTTAGCAGGTGATGAATCCTGCCAGGACTGGGTCCTTCCCTTCAAGGTAGCGGGTTCTCTTCTGGCCTAGGGTGCGTCTAGGAATGTCCAGGAGCTAGGGCCCAGGAAGGGGGCCTCACGACCCTGACCCATGCCCTATCCTGCTGTGACTGAGCTGGCATCTAAGATACAAGACAAAGTCTTCCCCACTCTTTCATCTCCTCTCCTCAAGTGGAAGGAAGGGGTCTCTTTTGAAGCCTTGAGCTGCACAGCCTGGGGCTAGGGGAGGGGTGATGTCAGCAATCTCTTAGCTGCCCCAGCTGGTATCTCAGTAGGTTGCGTTCCCCCTAGTCCACTGGCTCTGAGCCCAGTTCAGCACTAGGACTCACCTAGGAGTTGCAGTCCTTGTGGAATAGACTGCCTTTCCAGTTTATTTGGGGCCCCAGAGCACTTTAGCCAGTTGTGGCAAGGCCTGCCAGAACTCAAGTTCTGACCACTGGGATCTGTGATTCTCCTTTGGCTTGGGCTGGTTTACGTGCACCCTCCATGGGCTACATTTGGTCTGGTTTTGCTTTGTGCTATGACAAGGGCAGCACTGAGTTCAATGACTCACAATTGCTGGCTCTCCCTCTCCTCAGGGCACAAAAACACTATCCACTCCACACCTTGGCTGCCAGGGGATGGGGGAGAGGGAAGGAGTGGCATGGGCGATTCAAGACTGTTTTACCTATCTCTTTAGTGCCTCTTTCAGTGATATGAAGTTAAAACTAGGTACTGTGAGTGCTCACCTGGTTTTGGTTCTTATAAAGGTGCTTTTGTGTGTGTGGATAGTTGTTAAATTAGTGTCCTTGCAGGGGAGATGATCAGTGGGGCCTTCTATTCCACCATCTCACACCACCCCCATTTTTCAATTTTTTGTAAAGAACAGAGGTCTCACCATGTTGGTCAGGCTGGTCTCAAACTCCTGGCCTCAAGTGATTCTCTTGCCTTAGCCTCCCATAATGCTGGGATTACAGGAGTGAGCCACCATGCTCAGCCCTGAATTTGTAACTTTAAAACTCCCAAGAAAGTAATCCTCAGGCCCATATGAATTCTACTAAACATAAATTTCAAGTGACATCTATCAAACATTTAGAAAAGATTTAGCACCAAATCTACAAAATCTTTTCCAAAAGAATAGAAAAGGCGGAAACATTTCCCAACTAATTTTATCAGGCCTATATTATTCTGATACCAAAACCAGAAAAAAATAAAACTGCAGACAAATAACCATCATGAATATAGGCACAAAAGTACTTAAGAAAATATTAGCAAATAGAATTGAGCAACATATAAAATAATTACACATTATGAGCAAAGGAGATTTTCCCCAGAGATATAAGCCTGGTTCCATATTTGAAAATCAATCCACATAAACCCTCATTTAAATCCAGAGAAGAAAATTATATGATATCAATTGACGCAGAAAAGTACTTGACAAAATTTAACACCCAAATTATTGAAGATGTTATTGAAGATGGTGGAATAAGGAATTTCAAAAGTCTGTTCTTCCATAAAAGCAATGGAAAACTGGCAAAAAAATCAATTTTGTAGAACTCTGGAAACAAGCAGAAGCTTGCAATGACCAGCCCAGTGCTTAATCAAGAAAAACAAGCTGAATCTCAGTAAGAACAGCAAACTGTGTGGCATGTTAACTTACCCTATTCCCATCCTTCACTCCCCACCTCAGTGGTAGCCTTGAAAATAATACTCTGCCTTCTAGCGCTGGTGTGGGAAAGAGTAGAACAGATTGCATTCACAAGAATTGTAATCATTTCCTCTGATCCATCTGAAAGTCCAGCTGAAAAGCTTGCCTTTATCTTGCCTACCATTAAATTTGAACAGTTTGTTAAAAAGTTAAACACAGAATTGCTATATGACCCAGCACTTCCACTCCTAGGTATATGCCCAAGAGAACTGAAAACATGTATTATACAAAAACTCAAATGTGAACATGCATAGCAGCATTATTCATAAGTCAAAAAGTAGAAATAACTCAAATGATGAATAATGATGAACAGCTCAAATGATGATAATGATGAAAAGTAGAAATAGCTCAACTGATGAATGGATAAACAAATTTTGGTATAGCCATACAATGGAATATTATTTAGCCATTAGAAGAAATGAAGTATTGACATATGCTACAACATGGATGAAGTAGAAAACATTATGCTAAGTGAAAGAAGCCAGCCAAAAAGATACATATTATATGATTTCATGTACATGAAATATCCAGGATAAATTCATAGCAGAAAGCATATTAGTGGTTCTCAGGGGCTGAGTGGCAGGGGAAATGGGAAGTGACTGCTTAATGGTTGTGGGGTTTCTTTTTGAGGTATTAAGAGTATTCTGAAATTGGACAGTGATGTTGGTTGAACAGCATTGTGTTTATACTAAAAAACACTAAACACTGAATTGTATACTTTAAAATAGTTAAAATAATGAATTTTTATATGTAAATTTTGTCTCCTAAAAATGATGCAAAAACAATTCAACACCCATACATGATGAAAATGCTCAGAAAACTGGCTAGGCATGGTGGCTCACACCTGTAATCCCAGCACTTTGGGAGGCCGAGGAGGGTGGATCACCCGAGGTCAGGAGCTCGAGACCAGCCTGGCCAACATGGTGAAACCCCATTTCTACTAAAAATACAACAATTATCCGGGTATGGTGGTGCATGCCTGTAATTCCAGCTACTTGGGAGACTGAGCGGGAGAATCACCTGAACCTGGGAGGCAGAGGCTGCAGTGAGCCGAGATCCCGCCACTGCACTCCAGCCTGGGTGACACAGTGAGACTCCATTTCAAAAAAGTAAAATAAAATAAAATAAATGCTCAAAAAACTAAGAATAGAGGAGCACCTCTTCAACTTAATAAAAAAACATCTTCAAAAACTCTGTAGCTGACATCATACACAATGGTGAAAGACTGAATGCTTTCCTCTTAAGTTCAAAAGCAAAGCAAAGATGTCTGTTCTCATCTGTCTTATTCAGCATAATACTAGAATCCTAGTAAGTGCATTAAGATGATAAAAGTCATACAGATCAGGAAGGGATAAATAAAAACATACCTATTTTTTGATGATATGATGGTCTACATAGAAAATTTCAAGGATTCTACATAAAAGCTCCTGGATAGTTCTTTCTAATAAGTGAGTAAAAATCAACAACTGGAAGCGATCTAAATGTCCTTCATTAGATGAATGGTTAAGTAAACTGTGGTATAGCCATACCATGAAAGACTTCTCAGCCATAAAAGGGAACAAACTATTGATATATGCAACTTATACAGCTCACAAGAGCACTGTGCCAAGTGAAAAGGGTCAATCTCAAAGGTCACATACTGTATGATTCCATTTATATAACATTCTCAAAATGATAAAACTGTAGTAGAGATGTTGAGCAGATTTGTAGTTACCAGGAGTTAGGCATGGTGGATGGGAAGGGAATGCGTGTGACTATAAACGGTAGGTAGGAGGGAGGTCTTGGTATTGATGGAACTGTTCTGTGTCTTGATTGTGATGGTGGGGTTACACAAATCAATGCACGTGATAAATGGCATAAAATTATACATACACATTATACCAATGTCAGTTTCCTGGATTTGATATTGTACTATGGATACCTAAGATGTAACCACTGGGAGAAACTGGGTGAAGGGTACATAGCAATTCTCTTTATTATTTTCACAACTTTCTGTGAATCTACAATTACTTAGAAATAAAAATTTAAAATTGTGAAATAAGCTGAAATGAAAAGTAATGAACTAAGCACTGAACTTAAAAAGTTAGTAAAAGAGAAACAGGATAAACCCAAGGAAAAGAAAATAAAGTTAAATAATAAAAGAGAAGACAGGCTGGATATGGTGGCTCACACCTCTAATACCAGTGTTTTGGGAGGCTAAGGTGGGAAGATTGCTTGAGGCCAGGAGTTTGACAAGCCTGGGCAATATAGCAAGACCCTTTCTCTACAAAAAGTTTTAAAAATTACCTGGCACATGCTTGTAGTCTTAGCTCCTCAGGAGGCTGAGGTGAGAAGATTTCTTGAGCTCAGGAGTTTGAGGTTAGAGTGAGCTATGATCATACCACTGCACCCTAGCCTAGGCACAGAGCAAGACCCTGTCTCTGAAAAAAAAGCCAAAAAAAAAAACAAAAACAAACAAGAAAGAGGACCAACAAAGTCAAAAACTGGTGTACTGAAGAGATAATACTATGAAAATTTTAACGCCCATATATTTAGAACTTGAAAAAGGCAAAACTCCTAGGAAATATAACCAACTCAAACTAACTCAAAGAAAAGCAGCAATCTTTAGTCCTATAAACAATGAGGAAATAAAATCAATATGTAAAAGCATCATGCCTGGATTATTTTGTTGTCAAGTTCTACTAAGCATTTAAGGAAGAAATCATTCCAATATTATAAACATTCTCCCAGGGAATAGAAATAGAAAGAAAATTCTCTAGCTCTCCAACTGTTATGAGAGCTGTGTTATATACAACCTCCATAGCAAAAACAGAAAAGAAAAGTATAAGCAAAGAATACTACAGAACAATTTCACTCAGCAATGCAGATATAAAAACCTAAACAAAATATACACAAACTGAATCCAGCAATGAACAGAACAGAAAACATTACAACTAAACTGTGCTTATCCCAGGAAGGTAAAGTTAATTTAATTTTAGAAAATCCATTATTTTATTCACTGATAAAACAGAAAAAACAAATTATCTTAACAAATACAGTACAAGCATTCAATGTAATTCAATGTCTATTTGGAATAAAATTGCCTAACAATCTAAGAATAACAGATACCTAATAAAAGTTATTTACCAAAGACCTAAAATCAACCTAACCTGAATCTGAAACATGAGAACATTACCTTAAATATCAAATCAAGAATGAAACAAGGATTATTACTGCCTCTATTCAACATCTAACTAGAGATTCTGTCTGGTTAAGTAAAATGATAACAGAAATTAAAAACTCAAGGGTGAAATTCAAGTACAAAAAGAAGAAAATAGTGAGGAAAGAAATGAAAAATTAAATGACTAGACAAAGTGGTAACAACACCTGAAAAATGTGAGTTATAGAAAAGAATGCTGAAAGCAGAGGTGGGAAAATTATCACTGAAAGAATAAAAAAAAAAAAATTTCTCCAAACTCAGGGACGTGAATCATCAGATAAAAGGAGCCTACCTAGAACACAGCACAGTGGGAGAAAATAGGCTTACATCAAGATAACGTCAGTACAATGGGAATAAACAGAAGTTTCTAGAAGAGAAAAAATAGATTTTATACAAAGAAACAGGAGAATGGCTCTATTCTTCTTAACAGCAGCAAAGGAAGCAAGAAAACAATGAAGCAATGGCTCTAAAATTTTGAAGGAAAATTATTTTCATGCTACAATTTTTATTCAACTAAACTATCATTTTAGAGTAAGTAAATAAAGATATTTGTAGACATGCAAGCTCTCAAAATACTTGTTCCCCAAGCACAGTTTCCCAAGAAGCTACTGGAGGAGGAGCTCACCAAAATATGAAGAGTAATTCAAGACATAGGAAGATATAAGACACAGGGAACAGGAGATTCAATGTAGTAAACAGATTAAGGGAGTTCCCAGGTAGCTCATGAGGAGATATCTTGGGATGACAGCAGTGCACCGGACATGTGCAGCCAGCCCAGAATAGAGCAGGAGACTCAAGTGCTAAGCATATTGAGAGATGCCATTACCAAGAAGCCCATTGCCTTTGCACCATCTTTTTACCATGAGAGCAGCTTACCTGAGTAACTCTGACCGAGATTTTCTTTTGGCTTGTCTTAACCAAAACTTATGTTAAAATAAACTTGTGGCTCTCCCCAACATGCTCTGCTTCCTGGATTTACTGAGGGGATGGACTCATCTCACCCACAGGAATGTTCTGCTTTGACCTTTTCCTAGGAGCTAGAGCTGGTGTTTTGCCACAGATGCAGATTTTTTTTTTTATGTGGCCATTTCTCATACACTTTAGAAAATTAAAGGACATAATATCTGGCTTCAACCAGTGAAGATATTTATATTTATTAACATTTATATTGATAATAATATGCCCCGGTATGTTGCTTTCTAGGGATCTAACAATATAGGAGAACAGCTTAGAGAAAGCAAAGAATGAGTGGTGTATTAGTTTCCTGTGGCTGCTGTAACCAATTGCCATAAATTGGGTGGCTTAAAACAACAGAAATATATTCTCACACAGTTCTGGAGATCTGGTATCTCTGAAATCAAGGTGTCGCAGGGCGGCATTCTCTCTGGAGGTTGTAGAAGAGAATTTGTTTTCTGCCTCTTCCAGCTTTTCGTGGTTGTGTTTGTTGGCTTTTGGCTGCATTACTCCAATCTTCACCTCCACGAACACCTTGCCTCCTCTTCTCTGTCTCTCCTTTTGTGTCTCTCTTATAAGGACATTCATATTGGCTTTAGGGCCCACCTGGATAATCCAGGAAAATCTCCTCCTCTCAAGATCCTTAATTTAATTATATCTGCAAAGACCCTTTTTCCAAATAAGGTCACATTTATAAGTTCCAGAGATTCAGATGTGGACACAGCCTGGAAGTCCCACCATTCAACCCACTACAAATGGCTAGCAAATCCCTTAACTGAGTGTTTCTCAGATTTCAGCAAGATACAGATTACTTCTAAAATAAAGATATTTTCATAGAAAACAGAACAAACACAATTTCTAAGAAATTTTTGTGTGTGAAATTTGACAAATTGATTTAAAATTTATATGATAGAGCAGAGTGAAGAACAGCCCAGACACTCATGGAGAAGAATGACAAGGTTAAGGGAACCCTGCTCCAAGCTTATAAATTTATAGTAATTAAGGCACCAAGACACTGGCTCAGAGATAGACAAACGAACCAGCAGAACACAATAACACAATCAGTAACCCAGGAAGACATCAAAACACACAGACACTTGATATATGACAGAGGCATTATTGCAAATTAACAGTCATTTGTATGAAAAAATCGGATCTTTACCTAATACCATGAAAAATATCACTTTTCGGGTCATTCAGGATTCAAACATGAACAGCAAAACTTTAACATACTTGGAAAATACAAAAGAATATCTGATGATCTCAGGAATCCAAATATCCATCAATAGGAAAAGAGTTAAATAATAGTTAGATATTCACACAATAAAATACTTGTGAGCTTTTCCCTCTAAGAACCAGAACAAGACAAAGATGCATATTCTTACCACTCTTATTCAACATAGTACTGGAAGTCCTAGCCAGAGCAATTATGCAAGAGAAAGAAGTAAAGGGCATCCGAATTGGAAAGGAGGAAGTCAAATTGTCCCTGTTTGCAGATGACATGATCTTATATAGAGAATAACCTAAAGACTCTCTGTTAGTGCTGTTGGCAGTTCACCTTCAGCGGTGGGACCTCAGGGACTGCCTCAGTTGCAGAGAGCTGCCTGGTCCAAGATCACTTTCCTTGCTGGCGTGGCCACATCCAGTGACTAATCAGTCCAACTCAGGACAAGTGGGAATGTTTTGAAGGGCTATTCTAGTTTCATTTTATTGGCTCATGATATTACAGGTGAGGAATTTAGTCAGGGCTTAGCTGGGCAGTTTTGCCCCACATAGCATCAGCTGGGGTCTTTCACTCAGCTGTATTCAGTTCGTGATTGGACTGAACTAGGAGGTGCAATATGGCTTCATGCACATGTCTGGCACCTCAGTGCTCCTCCAAGTGGCTTCTCTCTTACTATACAGTCAGCTTAGACTGCCTCACAACATGGTGGTCTTGGAGTAATCAGATTTCTTACATGGTAGCTTGGAGTATTACAAATGATAAAAGAAGAAGTTATAGATCTCTTACTTCTTAGTCTTGGAAGTTACTACATTCTATTAGTTAAGTCGCAAGGCCAGCCCAGATCCACAGGGAGGAAAGATAGACTCCATTTCTTGATGGGGGCATGACAAGGTCACATTGCAAAAAAGCTTCTGGGATGGGAGATATTTTGTGGCCATAGTTGGAAACACAATCTGTCACAGCCTTATGTACAGCCAAGCAGGTTGTACACTGTACAACTCCAGGGGTTATCATTCACCCAGCCCTCAAGGCAAACAGCGCCCCCTAGAGTTGTGCAGTACACAGCCGGCATAATTGGTCCTCAGAGCAGTAGACTCTCACACACATGCTTATCACAAAAAGCAAGTTATAGATGAATATATACAATATTTTACCATTTACATGAAGTTTAAAATGTCAAATGAAAGAATATTTCATATTCATACATTAAAATGTAGCAAGCCTAAAACAATAAGCAAGGAAATGAGAAACACAAAATTTAGAAAAGGGGAGGAAGATGTGGCCTTTTCAGATCGGAGGAACACAGAAACATCAATGGCCTTGATAATAATTCACTGCTTTAGTTAGATGGTAGATATGTGGGCATTTGTTATCTACCTAACATTCTTTAGTATGTACAAAATAATCCACACTCAAGAATGAAAACAAATAATACAGTAAAATAGAAAAAGTAAAAGAAAGATTAATTCAAGATTGCTGTAGCCTCTGGAATAATGGAAAGAGATATGACAAGAGAAGTTTATTCAAGGGATATAGTAGTGTTAAATGATATTTATTAGGTCAGCTTGGTGAGTATTTGCTACATTTTTCTTTATATGTTACAAATTGATTCTATACCTTCTTTTGTTTGTGCTAATATCTCATAATAGATGCATTCATTTAAAAAATCATTTATTGAGCATTTGATATATGCTAGGCACTGTTTCAGGTCCTTGGGATACACTGATGAACAAAACTGGCAAAAATCGCTGTCCTCATGTGGTTTTCATTCTTTTTTTTTTTTTTTTCTTAATAAATACCAAAAAAAGGAAGCAGTAATAACAGTGAGCCCTGAGGACAGGCAATAAACAAGGGCATTGTCTTTAGGGAGTTTGAAAACAAAGCATGAATGAAAATTAGTCTGCCTTTTACTATATCAGTGTGTCAACAATTCTAAACAATATCAGTGATAATAAAATACTCTTCCCCACTGGAGTACAAGTCTTCTTCCATCCTCTCCTTTATAGCAGAAGCACTTAGGGCATACATTATTGTTTCTTACATTCTAATTCTGTGTAAGCCGGCCAGGTGCTCACGCCTGTAATCCCAGCACTTTGGGAGGCCAAGGTGGTCGGATCACCTGAAGTCGGGAGTTCGAGACTAGCCTGACCAACATGGAGAAACCCCGTCGCTACTAAGAATACAAAAATTAGCTGGGTGTGGTGGTGCATGCCTGTAAGCCCAGCTACTTGGGAAGCTGAGGCAGGAGAATCACTTGAACCCGGGAGACGGAGGTTTGTGGTGGGCCGAGATCACGCCATTGCACTCCAGCCTAGGCAACAAGAGCGAAACTCCGTCTCAAAAAAATCAATATAAAAATAAAATAATTCCATGTAAGTTAATGATCTAACACATTATACATTGTTTCCAAGATGTAACATTTATTTAGTCTTTCAGAACAAATTTTTGTGTTGCCATTTACATTTTTGTGCTAAATCCAGGGGAGAGAAAAAATGGGTGAAGAGTAGAGAAAGAGAAAAAGAGAGAAGTGGCAGATACATGCTAGCTGGTCATTAAGGGTACAGAAGGTGACTATTGGCTGTCAGAAAGTGTAGACCATGGAATCAGTGATGAACAGAACGGTGCCTTAACAAGGATTAGTCCCACCTGGGAATAATTATTTCCATCTGGATGTACCTCATAGTACTCAGAGAGTATACAATAGAAACAAAGTCTAAACATCTCACTCTAGAAAGGCCACAGGTAAGCTTGTAAACAAAAAAGAAAGAAATATTCAGCTTCTTTTCCCAAGAGGCAAAGTGATAACATTAAACTCATTCTAAACCAAGAGTATAAAATAAAATAAAAGTTGAAGTGGAGGAGTGCATTGTCATTGTGAGAGAGATCGATTTTAATAGTGGATACAGTCTGAAATGGTTGAAGTTGTCATCACGTCATGCCTTCGTGACAAAAAAAAAAAAAAATTGGAGGAAAGAGACCACTGTTTAAGGACCAGTAATTGAATTTATATCATGGTTAAATATAAAAAGACTACCATTTCTGTTTTTAGAATCTTTCATTTCAATTGTAACAGCCATGTCGGAAGAGCCTATTTTACTCTTAAGACTCCTAAATTTATGTCCAGCATTTTCCAGAGTCACTCTGAAGATAAGATGACATAAATATTGTAATGTTTGTCACACATTCTCTTTTCAGAGAATCAGGGTGGCATTCTAAAGAGGTAGTTTTTGAGAAAACCAGGCACACGCATATGGAACCAGTTAAGTCATTTGTTGTGACAGTAATAAGAAATTGAGTAAGCTATATTTCAACAAAGAAAATTTCTCTAGGAGGGAAGTCAAGAACTCTAAAAGACGTTGTGTTAAGATGAAATCCACTCACAACTCAGTTCTTCACAAAACCTTAGCTTGATTTTCAGCAAACTAGTCCATGGATGTAGTGGAATATATTGTGTGTTACAGGAAGAGAATTTTCCCATAGCTATTCAAACATGCAGTGAAAGGCAGAAGAATGCTTGTGTAATTTCAAAGCAGGCTTGAGTAAACAACACCTGAAATAGATAGCTATCATGATCTGCTGCTTTCTCTTCCCTTCTTCTAGAAATAGCTCCCCACATTTGATATAAACCATCCCCTCCACCACTCTATCTAACCGCTCACAGTGTGGTAACCAGTCATACTTGTGCCCATGTGACCCATAGGACCCCACAGACTTCTTTCTGTTTTTACATGGAACTTGACAGGATCAATCTCTCTCAGACAGCAAAACTGGGTATAAAAACAGGCATAAGCCACCACACCCAGACTCAACCTGGTCTAAGCCACCATCATATCTCCCTTGAATGACTGTAATAGGTACCTAACTGGTCTCCCTACTTCCACCCTTGCCTCTCTACAGTTCACTCTCAACACAGAAGCCAGAGGTGAATGCAAATCAGGTAATGTCACTCCTCCATGCAAAACCCTCTAGTAGTTGCCTATCTCATACTCTAAGTCAAAGTCAAAGTCTTTGCTATGACTCACAAAACTCTACAGAATCTGCCCCGCATTCTCTTACCTCCCTGGCCTCATGTCTTTGCTCACTCCTATTTAGCCTTAGACCCATTGCTGTTCCTCACACATGCCAAATACATGCCTGCCTCATGTCCTTTGCACTTGCTGTTCTCCCTAACTTCAGTCCTTTGTCCTCAGTTATTTGCATGGCTCACTCCCTCTCTTCTTTCAGGTCTTTGCTCAAATGTCATCTTCCTAGTAAGGTCCACCATGACTACTCGATTTAAATTGCAACTCCCCACCCCAGCACGTCCTATCCCTCCTCTATGCTTAATTTTTTTTTTCTTTTTTTCTTTTTGTTTTTGTTTTGGTTTTGAGACAGGGTCTCACTCTGTCACCCAGGTTGGAGTGCAGTGACGCAATCATGGCTCACTGTAGCCTCCACCTCCCAGGCTCAAGAGATTCTCCCACTTCAGCCTCCCGACTAGCTGGGACTACAGGCATAAGCCACCACACCCAGCTAATTTTTGTAATTTTTGTAGAGACAGGGTTTCATCATGTTGCCCAGGCTGGTCTCAAACTCCAGGGCGCAAGTGATCTACTGGCCTCTGGCTCTCAGAGTGTTGGGATTACAGGCATGGGCCACCGTGCCTGGCCTTATGCTTGATTTTTTTTCCATAGCACTTACTACTTTCTAACATGCTATAAAATATTTCTCTTTACTTTTGTTTACTGTCTGAATTTCCTCCTCTAGAATACAAGCAAAGTTTATTTTCTTGCATTTCTTCTCCTACTATTTCCAGCACCTAGAAAAGTGTCTGTAGTGTTATAGGTGTTCCATTGATATGTGTTTTATGAATTGGATGAATGAAATCTGGGCAGATGAGAGTTAGAAGCTTCTGTCATCGGTGGACCAGTCTTGTGGAAAAGCCCCTGAAAGAGGATAATTGACACGAAGAAAGCTTCACTCTCCATGCTAGTAAGGGACCAGCCTCTGTCCCTGTCCTCCAAGAAGCCAGCTACACCTCTCTCTTTACAGGGTTTCCTACAAGAGCCAATAAATCCTCCTTTTTCTCTAAGGTGGCTCCAGTTGGGCCTCTATCAATTGCAACCACAAGATCTAATACAAGAGTGTTCTTTGCACAGACATATACAGGACAGATTTTCTCTTTTACCAAGGACATGCCTCTCTGAGTGGTCTACATCCTCAGTTCATCCTCTGTTTCATTTTCCATCCTCAGCTCATCCTGGCTTGGTAACAGCAGCCAATTCCACATAAGGAGGCTTCTGTTGAGACATCATTTTCAGTTATTTGAAATATCTATGTTCATCAGCCTTGCGCAAAGCAGAATGTATAGACAAGGCAGGGTGTGCTGCCTCCTGCCTCCTGCTTTCTCCCATCCAATTCTTCAACAGCCACATCCCAAACACTTGACCTCCAGACACTCACATATTTGCCCATGTTGTCCCACTTCCTCTCTCTACTACAGTTACCGCTAAATTCTACCTTGCCAGACAGAAATTGGTAACAGAATCAGGAAACTAAGGATACTGTGGTTCATCAAGAACATCTTCATGATCCAACAAAGTGATCCAACCCACTGGTTGGGAAATAGAAGTTCAAGAAAGTATCCTATGTGTTGTTCATTTCACAAAATAACCAGCCAGCCAGATGAAAAAGGATTAAGAAAATTTGAGAGACCTATTTATTATGAATTTAAATGTCTGAATCAACACACATGATGTTATAACAGACCTATTTTGTAACTTCTTAGCCAACAGAATTACATAGTCATGTATTAGCGGTGTAAACAAACTGTCAACTCTGTCATTCTTCCATCCAGTCACCCATTTGACAAACATGAACTGAACCCCCATGTATGAGTAAGACTTTGCTAATGCCAGGCCCTGAAGAGCTCCCAATCTGGAACAAGAGATACACAATAGAATTGCAAAAAGGCACCAGGTGCAGGGGATTTTGAAAGCACAATGATGAAGCATGTATTTTGTTTTGAGGAATCCAGAAAAATGTCTTGGAAGAGATGATGCCCAGAAATTAATCTTAAAGGATGAGTGAAAGTTAGCTCAGCAAAGGAGGAGAAGGATATTCTGAGAAGGGAGGCAGCATGAGCAAAGGCATGGAGACCACAAGCCTTTAGTGCTGCTGGGTTAGAAAGGGGAAGCAAAGGCCGGGCACGGTGCCTCCCGCCTGTAAACTTAGCACTTTAGAAGACTGAGGAGGGCGGATCACTTGAGGTCAGGAGTTCAAGACCAGCCTGGCCAACATGGTGAAACCCAATCTCTACTAAAAATACAAAACTTAGCTGGGCATTGTAGTGAACACCTATAATTCCAGCTACTCTGGAGGCTGAGGCATGAGAATCGCTTCAATCTGGGAGGTGGAGGTTGCAGTGAGCCGAGATAGCACCACTACACTCCAGCCTGGGAGACAGAGCAAAACCCTGTCTCAAAAAAACAAAAAAAAGAGAGAGAGAGAGAGGCCAGGCGCGGTGGGTCACTGCCGTAATCCCAGCACTTTGGAAGGCCAAGGCAGGCAGATCACCTGAGGTCAGGAGTTCAAGACCAGCCTGGCCAACATGGAGAAACCATGTCTCTACTAAAATTACAAAATTAGCCGGGCGTGGTGGTGCATGCCTGTAATCCCATCTACTCGGGAGGCTGAGGCAGGAGAATCGCTTGAACCCACGAAGCAGAGGTTGCAGTGAACCAAGATCGGGCCATTGCACTCCAGCCTGGGCAACAAGAGCGAAACTCCATCTCAAAAAAAAAAAGAAGGCGGGGAGAGGCAAGGAAGGCAGAAGGAGAGGGCAGGAGGAGGGACAGGGATAGGGCAAAGCAGGCTGTCTTGACTATGGACATACACAGCCCAGATCCCCCTGTGAGGAAGGCCCAGGTAAGAGAGTGCTGTGAGCACACAGCCCTCAAATGCCAGCCCCTTCAGAGTCTGCCTCAGCCACAGAGACACATCTCACCCCAAATCACACTATCCTGTGGATGGCCAACATGCAATGACTGATTGAGGCAAGGCTATAAAGGACTGGTCACCTTGGCCCAACTTGGGACAATTTTGAAGGGCAATCTAGCTCTAGAAGTCTCTGTAGGGGTAAGTCAAAGCTGTCTTTGGGCCTGCATCACAGCTCAGCGTCTCTCTCTGGCCATTTCTGCTTCCTTCCTCTCCTTTCCACAGTATTGATTCCAAGTGCTCTCCTTAATAAACATCCTGCACACTAACTCAGTCTCACTGTTCACATCACAGGGAACCCAACTTATGACATGGATCATTAATGCTTATTAAGAATCTTGGAGGCCAGGCACAGTGACGCATACCTATAATCCCAGCAATTTGGGAGGCCAAGGCAAGAGGATCACTTGATCCCAGAAATTCAAGACCAGCCTGGGCAACATAGTGAGATCCCATCTCTACAAAATAATAATAATAATAATAATAATAATAATAATAATAATGATAGTCCCAGTTACTCTGGAGGCTGAGG
>NW_016814113.1:51787-53751 GCF_001698545.2 Rhinopithecus bieti
AAAAAAAAAAAAAAAAAAAAAAAAATACCTACATGCTAAGGCCAGGAGTGGTGGCTCACGTCTCCAATCCCAGCACTTTGGGAGGCCAAGGTGGGCAGATCACCTGAGATCAGGAGTTCGAGACCAGCCTAACCAACATGGAGAAACCCCATCTCTGCTAAAAATACAAAATTAGCCATGCGTGTTGGTGCATGCCTGTAATCCTAGCTACTCGGGAGGCTGAGGCAGGAGAATCGCTTGAACCCAGGAAGTGGAGGTTGCGGTGAGCCAAGATTATGCCACTGCACTCCAGCCTGGGCAACAAGAGCAAAACTCCATCTAAAAAAAAAAAAAAAAAATGAGTGTTCTTAATAGAGATTCAAAAGGAGAGTAAGGTCTTCTGGGCCGAGGAGTCAGGGAAAATGCTACAGAACAGGTGATGTTTGGGGGAGGCCATGAAGAAAAAAGAAAAATGTATTAGGGAGTATACTTTGGATCAATCCCTGTGGGGAGTGAAGGAAGTAGAATTTTGCAGAGAAAGTTATTGGACTTCAATGTCATCACAAAAAAAAAGGTCTTAGCCAATCCCATGGATTGACTATCAGAGACAAGGTGGGGCAAGTATTTATAGCCCCTCCCTTGACCAGTCATTGGATATAGAGAAAGGAATGTCAATTTTGTGTGAGGTGGTTCTTCTCAGCTCACAGCAATCCCCAGAGAGGAACTCAAATGCAAGCCATCATCCACCAACACTCCCAGCAGCGGAGGGAGTGAGTGTCTCAGTCCTAAAGGGGTATTCTGGCTGGCTCACCACTGTAGCCCACTATAGGATGTGTGCCCTGGGCAGTAAGCAGGTTGATCTAGCCAAACATGAGAGTGCAAGAGTTAGGAAAGAATTAGGTTGGAAAGTTGGGAGGGGTGGACATTGAAGGCCCGATGCTGTGTTTTGTAAGTAAGGCGAAAGGGTCTTTCGTGTGAGGCAAGGTTATGGCTAGAAGTTGTACCATCACGATGTATGGGGCCATCTAAGGGTGGGGAGAACCTAGAGAAAGGACTAATTTTTACTGGCTCCATGGTCAAGGTGGAAAGTGAAGAGAGGATGAGTGAACAGGTAGCAGTGGCAATGGGAAGGAGGGGATGGCAGAAGCACTGAAGACGCACAGACGTTGCATGCTAAGCATTGTCTACAAAAGACCTATGAGACTGAAAAAGAGACAATGCCTTACCATGGTTCAACCATTCCATAGAATACTACCCTGCTTTTCAATGTGATATGGCTTGGATGTTTGTCCCCTCCAAATACCATGTTGAAATGTGAACCTACAGAGCGCAGTGGCTCACACCTGTAATACCAGCACGTTGGGAGGCCAAGGCAGGTGGATCACTTGAGCCCAGGAGTTTGAGACCAGCCTAGGCAACATGGTGAAACCCCGTCTCTACAAAAATACAAAAAATTAGCCAGGCACAGTGGTGCATGCCTGTAGTGCCAGCTACTTGGGAGGTCAAGGTGGGAGGATCACTTGAGCCTAGGAGGCCAAGGCTGCGGTGAGCTGAGATCATGCCACTGCACTCCAGCCTGGGTGACTGAGTGAGACCCTGTGTTTGGCTCTGTGTCCCCACCCAAATCTCGTCTTGTAGCTCCCATAATTCCCACATGTTGTGGGAAGGACCCAGTGGGAGATGATTGAATTATGGGGGCAGGTCTTTCCTGTGCTATTCTCGTGATAGTGAATGGGTCTCACGAGATCTGATGGTTTTAAAAACGAGAGTTGCCCTGCACAAGCTCTCTCTTTGCCTGCTGCCATCCACATAAAATGTGACTTGCTCCTCTTTGCCTTTCACCATGATTGTGAGGCCTCCCCAGCCATGTGGAACTGTAAGTCCGATTAAATCTCTTTCTTTCGTAAATCGCCCAGTCGTGGGTATGTGTTTATCAGCAGTATGAAAATGGACTAATACACTCTGCCTCAAAAAAAAAAAAAAAA
>NW_016814113.1:57079-72927 GCF_001698545.2 Rhinopithecus bieti
AAGCACAAACTGAAACAGGATGTTGGAGTAGGCTAATGGCTTGACTTCATTTCAATACTTTTAATACTTACCTTTCTGTTTGCCTTTTAGCCTGTTTCATTTTTTACCTGGCTCCTGTTATCCCTGAAAGACAATATGACAACTTAATAAAACAAATCATAATTATGAAAGTCCTCTGTGCATTGGTTTAAGGATTAAAATGTCAAATTTCAAATGTTGATGGGTTCACATGATTTGTGCCTGATGAATATAGTAGAGTTAGAAGAGCAGGCCGAGTTGTGAGAATGAAGGAGTCTGGTCCATGACATAAGGGACCAACTCCAAGCTAATATAAGGAGCCTGTCCCCTCACTGTTTGAGGCTAGAATTTGGGCAAGAAGAGAAGGAATTCTGTAACTGCAGTTACAAACTTGATTCCAGTTGAGGTTTTGCCACTTACTAGTAATGCAGCCCATGGCGAAGTCAATGAGAAGTAATAATACCATTTCTTAAGCTGATTCCGTACCAAGTGCTTTAAGCCTTATGAGAACCTTGGTGGGGATGTATCATTAAATCCCTTTTATCAAACCCTATCAGTGGCAAGACATGTAATCAGTTTAATAATAGCTTTATAGGGTAATGCTTTACAGGACATAGGCAGCCGGGTGCGGTAGCTCACGCTTGTAGTCCCAACACTTTGGGAGGCCAAGACAGGAGGATTACTTATTGCCAGGAATTCCAGACCAGCCTAGGTAACGTAGTGAGACCCTGTCTCTATTTTTAAAAAAGTAAATAAATTAAATTAGCCTGATGTGGTGGCACATGCCTGTAGTCCCAGTCACCGGGGAGGTGGAGGTGAAAGGATTGCTTAAGTCTAGGAGGTCGAGGCTGCAATGAACCGAGATCACGCCACTGCACCACAGCCTGCATGGCAGAGCAAGATCCTGTCTCAAAAAAGAAAAAGAAAAAAAAGAAGAAGAAGAAGACATAATCAATTTTAAAACACAACTCAATTTCAAACATTAAAATAAGAAGGAAGGCCAGGCACAGTGGCTCATGCCTGTAATCCCAGCACTTTAGGAGGCCGAGGCGGGTGGATCACAAGGTCAGGAGTTCAAGACCAGCCTGGCCAACATAGTGAAACGCCGTCTCTACTAAAAGTACAAAAATTAGCTGGGCATGGTGGCAGGCGCCTGTAGTCCCAGTTACTCAGGAGGCTGAGGCAGGAGAATTGCTTGAACCCGGGAGGCGGAGGTTGCAGTGAGTCAAGATCACACCACTACATGCCAGCCTGGATGACAGAGTGATACTCCATCTCAAAAAATAAATAAATAAAATAAAATAAGAAGTGAAAATAAAAGGCTGCTCAGAACACCAAAAAATGGAATATTGCCCCATTTTACCTACAAGACCACTGAGGCTTAGCTAAAGAGTTTATGCCATTTATCCATCCAAAGTCACACAGCTATTTGTGAATTTGGAGCCAGAAATCAAATTCAGCTCTGTTTGATTTCTATTTACCACATTGTACCTCCAGGGTCACAGTTCCTTAGTTTCCTCATATGTAAAATGAAAATGATAATAGACACCTCTCAAGATCATCGCAAGAATCAAATGGTGTGTATGAAAACAGGAGTGTCTAGAGATAGATGGTGCTTATTATTCTAACAATAAAACAACCATAGACGTGCCAAGTGAATAGAAAATAAGAATTTAAGGGAGACTGGGGCTAGGCAAGATAGGAAGCAGGCAGACTTTCAATTCAGCTGACGTATGCTTGGGCAGGAAATTCTTATAAAAATCCTGCTGGAGAAAAGGTCAGTCCTAGGACACAGAAAATCCATATTATAAATTTGGGCTTTGACTAAGCTGTAGGTGCCAAGTACCACATTAAGATTGCTCAAATAGCCAAGAACTTTGCCCAGACTCACCCAAATTAAACAATGAGTTTTTTTCCAACTTTACTTGATAAGAATCAATCTCTTTATTAAATTGTTTAAACATAACTAAATGTAAAGTCAAAAGAAAGGACAGATGAAGTCTGAGCCAATGTGGTGTAAATTCTGAATCAATTAGGTGCTTTTTTCTCTGTCCTTTAACTGTTACCATTCCTAATCCCTTTCTTCTTTCTAGTCTCATGCTCTGCTATATTTTCTTACTTTATTTTTGTTATTTATTTATTTATTTATTAGACACAGGGTCTTGCTCTGTCACCCAAGCTGGTGTATGGTGGCATAATCATAGCTAATTGCAATCGCAATCTCCTGGGCTCAAGCAATCCTCCTGCCTCAGCCTCCCAACCATACTCCACTTCAAAGAGAAATTGCTTGGCAAGTGACACTGGTGTTAATGAAATAAAACAAAATAAAATAAGATAAAGAAGCAATGCTTATGTACTTAACTTGATGCCAAGAGTCATTTCTTAATACAAGATACAGCTGATCAACTGACTCAATCTGTATTATTTGCTGTGATTACTTTCCTTCTCCTAAATTGCCTTTATTACAGTTTTTAGTGCTGTTTTGCTTCTGTCCATTTAAAGAGATTGTGCCCCTTTAAAAGGACAGAAAACCTTTTCATTAGGAAAGTTATGTGTCACAGATTGCCAACCACACATGTTTCTGTCTTTCAAGGCTGTGCTCATTCTCTGGAGTAGTGAAATTTGTCAGGTTTTCATTATGGTGGGCATCTCTGTGTTAGTTTCCTAGGGCTCCTGTAACAAATTAACACAAACTTGGCAGCTTAAAACAAGAGAAATGTATTCGCTCATGGTTCTGGAGGCCAGAAGTCAGCAGTCAAGGTGGCAGCAGGGCCATCCCCCATCTGAAGTCTCTAGGGAAGAACCATTCCTTACCTCTTCCAGCTTTCTGGTGGCTGCTTGCATTCCTCGGCTTGCAGACACATCGCTTCGATCTCTCTTCACATGACATTCCCCTACACTTTCCTCTTCTTATGAAAGCACCTGTCATTGGATTGAGAGTCTATCCAGTAAATCTGGGATGATCTCATCTTGATATCCTTAATTACATCTGCAAAGACCCTTTTTCCAAATAGGGACTTGTATATACGTTTTCAGGGGCCACAATTCCATCCACTACCTCATCCAACTCAAAGAGGTATCACTTTTAATCTAATAACACCTTAAATCCTGTAAAGGATTGTTTTCCCTCTCACTTTTGAAATTTTTTTCTGTATTTTTTGTTATGAGTATGTGTTTTCTATATAATGGAATAATAGAACACATTGTAAATGTACAATTATTTAATGTTTCCTAGTTTCCAATATTTGAACATCACTCAGGAGTTTATAAGTGATGTTCAATATCACTCCATCTACATCTCCTTAGATGCTCCCAGTGACACTAAGTGATGGGTCTAACAAACATTATCACTTGAGAGAGATGGAATCTGAGGCTCAGAGACTTATCCAAAATCTCCTGTCACTGTAAATCTGGGTTTTCTAAATCAACATCTTTTCATTATACATCAGATAACAAAGAATGATTTTTTTTGTTAAAAGTTCATACAGAACATGCTCATCTTGAGTATTAACCTTGATAGAAGTGAGAAACCCTGTGCAATAGCCAGAATGCTTGTGTCCTCCGCAAATCTCCTGTGTTGAAATCCTAACCCTCAAGGCGGGGGTGTTAGGAGGCAGAGTTCTGGGGAAGTAATTAGGTTATGGGGGCTCTGCCCTCATGGCATTAGTGCCCTTATAAGGAGACCCCCAGAAATCTAGCTAGTCCTTTCACCCATGTGAGGACATAGGAAGAAGACAGCCATCTATGAACCAGAAAACTCGCCCTTACCAGACACCAAATCTGCCAGCACCTTCATCTTGGACATCCCAGCCTTTAGAAAATCCTTGGGAAAATATCGCATTCCAGAGCAGTCAAAAATTTACACTACTTGGCCGGGCACAGTGACTCACTCCTGTAATCCCAGCACTTTGGGAGGCTGAGGCGGACAGATCACGAGGTCAGGAGATCGAGACCATCCTGGCTAATGCGGTGAAACCCCATCTCTACTAAAAATACAAAAAATTAGCCAGGCATGGTGGTGGGCGCCTGTAGTCCCAGCTACTCAGGAGGCTGAAGCAGGAGAATGGCGTAGCCAGGAGGCGGAACTTGCAGTGAGCCGAGATCACACCACTGCACTCTAGCCTGGGTGACAGAGTGAGACTCCGTCTCAAAATAAATAAATAATAAAATTTTACACTGCTCAGGACAATTGTATGTTGTTTTCTACAAGGTTCACGGGATGGTAATACTCTCTATTTTGTACCCTCATTCCAGCTTTCCAGCACTCACAGTCCTTCTAGAAGCACATTTTTTGTGCATTTTGCAAAGAGGAAAAATAAATGTTGTTTATAAGCCACCGGTTTGTGGCATTTTGTTATAGCAGCAGGAACTCAGATAACCCACTAGCATGTTGTCTTTAGGACTTCATTAGCTTACTCAATGCAATGGCATCTAACACATATTTGGAAAACATGTATTTGTAGTCACCTGGTCAAAACATAACTCTGACTTCCAGTAGCTCTTTCTTACATAGTTATGTGTCTAGTACTGGAGCAGTGGTAGTGCGTGAGTGGTTTTCATGAATATTTTCTCTCCTTCTGAAATTGAGGAGGACCTAGATTTGTGAACCAGGGCTTCCAACAAAAACAGTAGAACCGTGGTGGCTTCAGGTAAATAGCTGGGCTCAGTCTGGTAGGAGGACTTCCTGACGGATAACCCGAAGAGGATCACTTTGCAAAATGCACAAAAGATGTGCTTCTAGAATGACTGTGAATGCTGGAAACTTGGAATGAGGGTAGAAAATAATGACTATTATCCTCCCAAGAACCTTATAGAAAACAACATACAATTGTCCTGAGTAGTGTAAATTTTTGACTGCTCTGGAATGCAATATTTTTCCGAGTGGGCAAACCCTTGATGGTGTTGATTCAGTTTTGTGTTTGTCTCTAATAATAAAAGGGAAGTGGGAGATTTCTTGTGGTAGGCAGACAAGCCATTTATCTAAAGATTTGGTGTGTATGTGTATGTGTGCTTACTTTGAATTATGTAAGATATTCCCATTTAATCATTTATATTGACTTTAAAGAAGCAAACAGCATCTATATGAAAAGTTAAATTTATCATACGATACATTTAGA
The DNA here is from genome assembly GCF_001698545.2 of Rhinopithecus bieti. NCBI lineage: Eukaryota > Metazoa > Chordata > Mammalia > Primates > Cercopithecidae > Rhinopithecus > Rhinopithecus bieti. Next base: position 62,215 of record NW_016814113.1, read on the forward strand.
GATTGCTTCAGAAGTCTCCCATTTAAAAGAAAACAATGATTTGTTTAATCTCAATCACATCCAGTGTGCATGGAACAGGAGATCACAGAACCAGAGATGAAATAATAGCACCTGCCAGGTCCATTGAGAGGTACATATATCATGAGGGGGGAAAGTACGTCGGTAAATATAATGCAATGCACATCTCTTTGTGTTGCCTGTTCTCTGTGCCTCTCTCACTTCTGACTCTCTCTCTGTCTCTGTCTCTCTCTCTCTCCTCGCCCCCTCCTCTCCCCCCACCCACCTACATGCAACCCAAGAGGCTATGCAGACTTGCCTGGCCTCAGCACTATACACTTGCACAATGCCATACCCTAGGATTTTTTAAGAAGAAAAGACGACTTCCTAAACACAAGACATTAGTTATTATCACAGGTTGCAACGTAAAGGAATTTTCTAGAATGACCATAAGCATGCTGAGCAGACCAGTCACACTGGCTACCTGAATCAGGAAGGGGTCTCGCAGAGTGATAGCAACGCTGAGATCCTTATCATGAATACTGTTGATACCTCATCCAAATCCTCTTTTCTGGGCCAGTACACCCGTTCCCCAGCTGCCAAGAATGGTGGTTGCTGAGAGCTCACAGCTGCTGTTCTCCAGAGAATTGCTCTTAGCCAAATGGAGCCATCTGGCAACAGAGATTACACGCTACCCTACTACCCCAAGGCCATCCAAAGCCAATGACTGACTGATTCCCAGGGTAGAAAGGCAGGCCCTTGCCTCAAGGTGTGACTGATGGTGTGGTGCAATCGAGTTCCAGAGTTCCGGACAGGATTTGGTTGAAGCTAGTCTCCAGGTGAGACCTTCTCCTTTTTTAAGGGCTTCCCACTGTGCTAGTCTTCTTCCCTCACTCTTCAGAAATGCTCCCTCAATAATCACTTGCCCAAAAATTGCTGTCTAGGGTTCTGCTTTGGGGACTTTGGTGAAGACATGTCTTTATGTGGATTGCAAGAGCAATCCTAGATAGCAGAAATGCCACCTCTTCCCAACACCCCATCAAGAGGACTTGCATGCCACTCTGATCTCTGCCCTAAGAGAGTTCTCCCTCTCCCTTACCCTTGTGGCCAATGAGCTACCAAATAAAGTCTCAATCTCCTCAATGTCTCATCATTCCAAGCTCTCCCCAGTCACCAGGCTCTCTTGACTTCTTAACGAGGTAAATGCTACTTCCTCCAAACTGGTCTTCCTAACTTGAGGCTTATTAGCTACCTGCTGGTATCTTTCTGAGTGGCAGATGTGATCATATTACTTTTCCAGAGAAAATCTCATTGGCTACCTTATTACTATCAGTAATAATAGTAATAGCCACCCTTTATTACATAGTAAATGATTTACATTCATTATCTTATCCTGTGGAGTAAAACTGCAACAAAGTTAGAATTTCCCCCCTTTTGGAGGGGAAGAACTCTGAGATGCAGGAAGGGTGAGGAATTCACCTAAGGTCACACAGCTAATAATGGGAAGATCAGGAAAGAATTCTAGCTGACTCCAAAGCCATGCTCTTAAACTCATCACTAAGTTGCCTCTCAGTAAAATCTAGACCCAGTATTTTGGCTTTCAAAGCCCTCTATGGACGAGACCCAAAATAGTTTCCCAGTTTATCTCCCCCTTTCCTTATACCCCTCATCCCAGCTATACCAAATAATCTGCTATTCCTCAAACACACTTTGAACATCCCTCTGCCGTACTCCTGCAGTTTTATTGGACTCAAAGACCTTTTGCCCACACTTCCACCTATCACGTCTTTGTGACAGACTGTATTTTCCAAGGATGGCTGCAACAATATCTCCCATCCCACATTCTCTTCTACAATGTGACCTTGACCCTCCTCCCATTGAGAGGTGGGGCCTATGGTCCCTCTGAATCTGAACTGGCCTTCGTGATTATCTCATTTCCAGTAGAATGTGGCAGAAGTGATGCCACATGATTTCCAAGGCTAGATCAGAAAAGTCCATGCAACATTTGCCTGAGACCACTATGCCAAAGGGAACATGTGTAGACACTCCAGTTGGCATAGCAGCCCAGTTGAGCTCACAGCTGACAGCTGCTGTCAGTGTGCCATCTTGGACTCTCAGCCACTTGAGCCTTCAGATGATACCTGATTGTACTCACTTAAGACACCCTAAGCAGCAACAATCGCTCAGCTGAGACCTTCCTGAATTCCTGAACATAAAATTGTGAGCAAACTAAAACGATTGTTCAACACCACTAAGTTTTGGGGTAAATTGTTACACAGTCAGAGCAATCGTGATAGCTCCACAAACTTCCGGTGCCCTAATTAAACGACATTTCCTGTAGGAAGTCTCTCTATCAGGAATTAATTTCTACCTTCTTGAAACACTCTTAGCAATCAGCTTCTCAAATATGTCACCTATTACAGTTGGCCTTATGTTATAGTTATTTGTGTGCTTCCCTTTTCCCTTCATTCCACACATCTTGAGGGTAGGAACAGTGCAGCATTGATATTTATTAATCTTTACATTCCATAACCACTAACCCGGTGCCTGGTATCACACAGACACCCAATAAGTGTTTGTTGTCCTGAACTAAATGGGATAGGAAATATCTTATTCCCTACCAACAGGAGAGAGTTGCAAATCTCTAGGCCTAATGGAGCTAACAGCCTTTTGCTGTATATCAGACTCAGATAGAAGAATAAAACTTGCCAATCAAAGAGTGAAAAGCCTCCATTAAATGGGAGAGCCAGTGAAGTGTCATATCATTGAAGAAAATGCGTTCCGCCAGCCTGAATGAGATTGTCGGCTCTACCACTTACTAGCTACATAATCTTGGTAAGCTACTTCTCACCTGGGCACCTCAGTTATCCTCTCTATAAAATGTATCAATAGTGCCCACCTCCCAGAGTTGTCCTGAGGAGAAAATGAGAAAATTTTATGAAGCACTTCATTTGAAGCTTCAATAATAATCCCTCAATAAATGGTAGCTATTCATGTTATAGGTAGCGGGCCTATATTAAAATTCTGGGACAACATCAATTTCATAGCTTCATTCTTTTCTACACAATGATTTGACACATAAATAACTAAAAGCTATATGTAATACTCCTTTTAAATATACCCACAGACCACGAATAATTTCTTTCTCAGACCATTTGTCCTGGTTTTTGTTGAAAAAAAAAAATAGGATCACCAAACCTACAGACCACAGGACCAAAATCGACTGTCCTAGTTGGGTTACCTCCGTGCTGTGAGTACCTGCATACAAGGGCCCAACTTAATCACTCTCTCACACCCCAGTAGTGCTCAGAGAAAGGAGGATATCTTAAACTGGGTTTGGGTGCCAGCTTCTGTTCTGATAATACTGACCTCAATTTGTTGCCCTGGTAGCTTGGACTGTAGATAATGCTCCCTATCTAGGGACATTAGATGAGGCAAAACCCAAAAGTGGCCTATGGAAGCAAAATGTGGACCCTTCCAAGTGATGTGCAACTCCAGGTCTTACTATTTACATTGTTGGATTCCAAGAGGTGCCATTCACATAGAAGACAATGTAACGGCGTCCCTCGGAGTTGTACACCTTGGCAGCTTGGATCCTGGTGAATGCTCCATATGCTGCATGTGCCCTTACCCGATCTGCCTTTCCTATTGCAGAAGAAAAAAAAATAGGAGGACACTTTATTCCCAATCTGCGTCTTTAAGTTCTCTAAAGTGTAAGTACGGAGGGATTCTTTATTCTGGGAAAGAGGATAAATAATTTGTGCACTGATTATTTTATAAAATGTAAAGACATACTCTCAAACTATTATCTAACATGAAAGGCTCAAAACAGATCTGGTTTTCTGATTTTTTTCATAATGGAGAAAACTCTTTCAAGCTAAACTTTTCTTAAACAAATGTTTCAATTTTCTTTTCTCAAAAAATTCCCCTTCCTCCACCAAAACAAATAAGCAAATAAACATGCTCATGGTGCTACCCATTATACAACATCAACACTAACGAGCAGGCCAACAGTGGGGAAGAAGATAATGAAGATGAGATGGAATTTAAAGCCAGCATGTCCCCCCAAAATGAGTTTAAGCATAATGAGGGTTCTGGGAGAACAAAAAAAAAAAGTCCTGTGTCTTGGCTCTTTTTTTGTTACTGTGTGTGCTATTTTGTATTATGTGCAGGGATTCCTTTGGGTAGCTTAGACAATGCAAAGCCAGTGCTATATTTTAAAGCTGAACTACACTCAAATAAACCCAGAGGCAATGTGTTCACAGAATGGAATCTCCTACCACTGAGAGTCTGGGAAAAGTTTGCTTAAGTCCATCCTAATTCCTTCTGCTCCGGCTTTTTTCTGTTTTCTTTTATGTTGTCCTCAGTGGAAATGGGGAAACTTCTCACCATTAAAACCCTTTGCTATATAGGGAGTTCACCCTCCCTCTTGGGTAGAGGTCATTAGAGTTCTGAGCATTTGCCCGAAGAGAAAATTCTGCTGCCCGAATGCTCCAACATTTTTTGTTATTGTTTTTGTTTTTTTGTTTGTGATTTTTTTGTTTGTTTGTTTTTGACCAACTCTCACTCTGTCGCCCAGGCTGGAGTGCAGTGGCTCAATCTCAGCTCACTACAGCCTCTGCCTCCCAGGTTCAAGTGATTCTCGTGCCTCAGCCTCCCAAGTAGCTGGGATTACAGGTGCATGCCACCATGCCTGGCTAATTTTTGTATTTTTAGTAGAGATGGCACATGTCACCATGCCCGGCTAATTTTTGTATTTTTAGTAGAGACAGGGTTTCACCATGTTGGCCAGGGTGGTCTTGAACTCCTGACCTCAGGTGATCCACCCACCTAGGCATCCCAAAGCGCTGGAATTACAGGCGTGAGCCACTGCGCCCAGCCTCCAGCTTTTTTTAAAATTGGTTGTTTACAGAAGCCTCTGAGTGTACTGAGAGATAGAGGCATTGGGTGGGGCGGGGGTGGAGCGGGGAGGAGGATGTAGGAGTCTTTGTTAGTGCAGTGAAATAGGACAATGTGAAGATGTGGTGAAAAGTGGGGCTGCTGGCACACAAAGACCTGGACCCCTTCTCCCAAGCTTCCTTCTTCTGTACTAAACCTACTTCCCTAGTGCTGAAACCTTTCATCATAATCCATGAGTGCTTTCCAATAATAGTAACCACCATTCCTTTTGTACTGCTACCTTTTCAATACCCTTTATAAAACCCTAGCAGGGACCAACACATCGAATCCTCATTATAACTTCCCAATATAGGTATTAATATTACTGTTTTATTGAAAATGCAACTGAGACTCAGAAAGATAAGATCAGAGGGCTAGAAGGTGGCAGAGTTGGGATTGGATCCAAAGTCTGCCGGACCCCAAAGCCCAAAGCAGGCCGACCCTGGCTTCTGCAAACCATGTGGCCTTGATCGATCAAGTTTGGACCCAGAAGTAGAATCCCCCTTATGGGTCTCAAATGCTTTCTTTTCATCTAGGTATCCCATGCTTTGTCAAGATTTCAGGAAAAAAAAAAAAACTGAGACACCAGTCCTTATATCCTATTATATCCTAAAATATACTAAGCCTTCCTAACCTATCCCTTTCCCCATGGCACTCCTCACCATCTACTTTTCTACACTCCCTGACACCCACAGCAAGTAGAAAGGCCCATGTGGTCAGTGGCCACATGCCTGTTGAGATGAAAACGTAACTTATTTAAGCAGACATGCATCCCTGTTCCTCTGGAAACAAACAAATGAATAAAAAGGTATAGGTACACTGCACCAAAAGTACCATCGCCAAAATAAGATGCAGCATATATTCATTGTTTCATTAATATTTTTTAAATTTTATTTATTTATTTAAGAGACAGAGTCACAGTGTTGCCCTCGCTGGAGTGCAGTGACTATTCACAGGCACTATCACAGCTCACTACAATCTCGAACTCCTGACTTCCAGTGATCCTTCCATCTCAGCCTCCCAAGGTGGCTGACACATGCCACCATGCCCAGCAGTTTCAGTAATATTTGAAAGCAATTTGGATGATAAGGTTTTTCTTAACACTTTCTTACATTGCTAGGATGAGTCTAAATTGGTACAATCTCTATGGAGGGCAATTGAGCAATACCTACAAAATATATAAAAATCACATGTGTGCACATCATGTGTCTTAGACTGAGCTCCCTAGAAACAGGCTGAGACAGGGACTCTGTACAGATGACTTATTGAGAAAATGTTTTCAGGAGAAACCTGCAGGGGAGTAAGGGAAGCCGGATGGCAGGGCAAGGACCTAAGGCAAAATGTGGTTTTAGAAACCTAGTCTCAGCCTGATCCCACAAGGAGCTCTTGAGTGAAAACTGCACCACAGAAATTGTCTTGTCCAGAGACAAGAAGACTGGGCTGTTATATCCATGCATCTGTTTAGTCAGTGGCCAAGGGCTTTCCCCAGAAGTGTGTGTAACTTTCAAGACGTCTCCAGGTCAGGCAGCAACTGTCAGCCAATAGCAGTTGCATAGAAAAGGAAACAGGTGTGAGCTTTTAGCAACCAACCGCTGTAGCAGCTAGAGGATGGGGATGCCAGCCCCATAAAAGATCTGGGCCAGCCATCAACAATACCTGCCATCATATGACCCAGCATTTTCACATCTAATCATTTATGCTGAGATATGCTTGCAAATGTGCTAAGCGATACATGTGCAAGTTTGTTCATCACAGCACTGCTTATAATATGAAAAGGTCCAAAAACAAGCAACTGGTTAATTACATTGTGGTATATCCATTCAATAGAATATTAGGTGAATGTGAAAAAATAAGGAAACTGGCTCATGCCTATAACCCCAGCACTTTGGGGGGCCAAGGAGGGAGGACTGCTTGAGCCCAGGAGTTTAAGACCAGCCTGGGCAACATAGTAAGTAAGACACCATCTGTACAAAACAAATTGTTTAATTAGCTGGGCATAGTGACACATACCTGCTGTCCCAGCTACTCAGGAGGCTGAGGCAGGAAGATCGCTTGAGGCCCAGAGGTCAAGGCTACAGTGAGCCATGGTCATGCCACTACAATGCAGCCTGGGCAACAGAGCAAGATCCTGTCTCAAAAAAAAAAAAAAAAAAAGGAATCTTTACACATATGAATATGGAATAACTTTATATGAAAAAAGCAAGGTACAGAATACAATATGTGTAGTATTTTACTATATGTGTTTTCAAAAACATATATATATATGCATTATATATATATATCCCTGTTCCTCTGCAATATATATAATGCATATATATATATATATGCATTTGCTTATATATGCTTAAGTTAACCCTGGAAGGATAGATAAGAAACCGGAAACACTGGTTGGCAGACAGAGTGGGAGGGAGAGTTTTCAATGTATATCACTTAGTACCTTGTGAATTGAATACTGTATATCTTAGTCCATTTGACTGCTATAACAAAACATTTTAGACTGGGTAAATTATAAATAAGTCTATTTCTTATAATTCTAGAGACTGGGAAGTCCAAGATCAAGTCACCAGCAGATTCAGTGTCTGGTGAGGGCTTCCTACTTCAAAGACAGCACCTCTTGCTGTGTACTTAAATGGCAGAAGGGACTTACGCTGTATTCTCACATGGTGGAAAGGCAAAAAGGGATGAATTGCTCCATCAAGCCCTTTTATGAACGCATTAATCCCATCCATGACAGCAGAGCCCTCATGGTCTAATCAACTGTCAAATACGTCTTAATACCATCAACCTTGGGGTTTAAGTTCCTATATATAAATTTTGGAGGGATACATACATTCACACCATAGCACCATATTAATATATTACCTATTCCAATGAAATAAGTGAAGATGGACGGATGGATAGATAGATAGATAGACAATTGATAGGTAGATAGACGAATAGATAATAGATTTGCTCTGAAACTCAGCCAAGAGTTTCTGCCACTCGTTTGACAACCAAGAGAGGTAGAACCAAAGGACATTTAAAATTCCATCTGTTTTTCTATTCAGAAGTAACTTCCTTCTCAAGTTTTGCTAATATAGACCCTGCATTTTCACATAATTTCTGCTTTAACTAATAACCTATTATTTTCTGATGTGATATTTCAGATCTTCCACGCATTCCTATTCCTCGTATATCCCCCATGGAAGTTTGATTTCTTTATCAAGATGAGATCAACCAGCTATTGCAACTGCAATAGACTCTCATTCTGAATTGAGCCAAGCTATGGTCCTAAGCTATAACTGAAGGCCAGTATTTACTAAAATGTATTCACCAGGGTCTAATTCTATCAATTCAATGCTAAAAGGTGTCTCAAGACAAAATGACTCTGTAGCCAATAAGTTTGGGTTAAATAGATGCTTGTGCTGCGGAATTTATCAGAGCCTTTAATGTAAGCATGTGCATTTCAAATCTCCTAAAGATACAGAATTCTCCCCAAAATTATTCTGTTGCAGAATTGGAGAAGGGCTCAGCTGGGAAGTTCTTGCTTAGAGTCTCTCAATGACTGGCTCAACTGAACTGGACATCCAAAATGGCTTACTCATGTGGCTGGCGGTTCGGTTATTGGTTGGAAGTTCAGCTGGGCTGACTACTGGAGCACTTCCATGTGGTGCTAATAGCATGGCCTGAAAAGTTTCAGGATAGTTGGACTTCTTATGTAGCACCTGCTTTCCCACCACATGTGTCCCTGAGAGAACCAGGTGGAGACTACGTGGCCTTCTATGAACTAGCCTCAAAAATTACGCAGACTAGTTCTGCTGATTCTATTGGTTACAAATAAGTCACTGAGGTCAGCCCAGGTTCAGGGAGAGCAGCCATAGGACCCACCTGGGAATAGGGGCAAAGAATTTGCAGACATTTTTAAACTGCCATAATTCATTATCACTGCAATTGTACAGATGGGACCCCAAAAATATGTTTCACGAAAACTATTGAATCTATGCTGCTCAGAAGACAAAGTGGTAGTACAGGCATTTCAGCGTCGAATATAGTGTTTCATTAAGGGCTTGGAAGACGCTATATAAACATGCATTGCCGTGTAATCAAAGGCAATGGTGGTTTCAGCATAAACCTGCTCTGGACCGTGACTCATGCCCATCTGTCATAGAATCATGCCATGTGTTAACCACGTGCTTCATTGACTTTCGAAAATTGACAATTAAAGCTGGTTTGAAGAGTAATTATAGTGTAAAAGAAGGAAAGAGTTGTCAAGTGTTCTGTCAGTCTATTTGATAGTGACACCATTTACAACTATGAAGGAACCATAGCATCTCTGATCAATTAATTTTACCATGCTTATGCAATTGAATTGTGTATCCTTTTTGGAACTACAATTTGAGGGAATGAAATGATGTCCTGCAGTTTAATTTGACAAAAATAACAAAAAACCCATTAATTTTCTTTGAGAGAGGATCTCACTCTGTCACCCAGGCCAGAGTGCAGTGGTGCAGTCATGGCTCATTGCAGCCTCGACATCCTGGGCTCCAGCAGTCCTCCTGCCTCGGTCTCCCAAGTAGTTGGGACCAAAGGTGCATGCCACCACGCCCGGCTAATTTATTTTATGATTTTAGAAGCTAGTCTCAAGCCCCTGGGCTCAAGTGATCCTCCCGCCTCAGCTTCCCAAAGTGCTGGGATTACAGGCATGAGCCACCGCCCAGCCCCATTAATCTTTAGTATAGTAATTTTGAGTCCTCTGTTTAGACCGTCAATATTACCTCGGTCTTTCAATGATATTTGCTTACAGAAGTAAAGTTGAACATCCAGATTTTTTGGTTTCTTTTGTTTTGTTTTGTTTTTTGAGATGGAGTCTTGCTCCGTCACCCAGCTGGACTGCAGTGGCACGATCCTGGCTCACTGCAACCTCTGCCTCCCAGGTTCAAGCAATTCTCCTGCCTCAGCCTCCTGAGGCAGGAGAATCCCAAGTAGCTGGGATTATAGGTGTCCACCACCACGCCTGACTATTTTTTTTTTTTTTTTGTATTTTTAGTAGAGACAGGATTTTACCATGTTGGCCAGGCTGGTTTGGAACTCCTGACCGCAAGTGATCCACCCGCCTTGGCCTCCCAAAGTGCTAGGATTACAGGCGTGAGCCACTGTGCCCTGCCTAGATTTTTTTAAAATGCTGACTTTCTTTACCATCTGACTGAAAGAAGAAAATACTAAAAGGATTTTATTTCATCAGGACAGTGAATAAAAACCAAGACGCCCCGCCCCCTGCCCCGCCCCCACACACACTTAGGCATATTATGATGGAGAAATTTTCTGCCAGCAAGTCTGAGGATTGTATAGCCACTCCAAGTCAAGTACCTTCTCCCCAGTCCAGTAAAATGACATTAGCAGCAAAAGCTCAGAGTATGTGAGTAATGCATAATTAACACATTTTGAAAATCATGTGGCTAAGACAAGTAGGTCTTTCCAAGCTCTTAATGTACAAAAAGATTTTGCATATTCAGTGAAGAGAGGAGAGCAAAACAGGCTGGCTGAAGAAGAGATTTCGAAAAGGTGGGATAATTTTTTAAGTGAGAGGAAGGCAGGGGTCCTCGTCCCCAGGTCCTTGTATAAAATAGCAATTGGCTGCCGAGATAGGGAAAGCAAAGTGTTTTTATCCTCTCCACCCAAGGTGGGACTAATGATACTATTCATAACCCCGCACTGAGTAGGTGCACTGGAGCAGGAGAGGACATCCTCAGCAGCAGGTCACAGAACAAAAAGCAGGGAAGAGAACCAATGGGAGAGGGT
>NW_016814113.1:73845-76149 GCF_001698545.2 Rhinopithecus bieti
AAAAAAAAAAAAAAAAAAAAAAAAAACAACTATGTTAAAACACTGGACATCCCTTTCCCAATGGATTCTTGTCACTTCACTAAGAGTGGCTTAGCTCCACAATCTTTCACTCTTTCTTTGCTATTGAAGAGGCTACAGGGGGCATTACTCTGGATCATGTCAAAGATTCAGCATATCTTAAAACTGGGAGGAACCTTAGAGACCATTAGGTTCAGCCATTTTCGTTTGGAGAGAAGTCCTCTGGCTCTCAATACATGACTACTTTCTTCTCTTCAAAGGTCCTTGGGCTCAATTGTTAGTTGTCAACTTTGTATGACTATTCCCACTTCTAAAGTCTCTTCTGCAAACTCCCCTTTCTCAGAGCTCTCTAGGAGCTCCAGATTCTTAGAATTGTCCATGATTTCCCACGGGGAAGTCATAGTGGCCAAATGCCACAGTTTCCCAAACTTCTCAAGCTTTCACTTCATTGCTGGAGAGTGAAAATTGGTTGGATCATTGTGAATTTGAGAATTGTGGTAATTTCCTGGAGAACTTCTGAGAACCACCTGTCCCAGTCCAGTGGTTCGTGTTGAAAACATCAGTGACTGTTTCTCCAGCCTTCCAGCTGCAACCTTCCCACCCTTACTCCCCCACTCCTTCATATTCCTGTGATCCTTCAAGCCCTTTGTTTCCTGCAATGCATACAATGGCCCTGTTTTCCTGACCAAACTCTGCCTTCCTGTCAAAGTTTGTCTGTAGCAGGAGGTGTCCAAACTCTCCCCTTGAACAGTGAAAACCAAGATTGCTATCCCAAAGCAGAGGTTGTGGAAAAGAAAACTTCCAGAGTGTGGGGTGCAGTAGCGCCTGGCATAGGAATCACAACACACTGTACCGAGGGATGCCCAAGAGATGCAGACTTACCATACCTCTTTTGATCGCAAGTATCAGAAACTCTTTGGAGCAAAAAATATATAGGAGAGGTATTATAAGGACACCTAGGTGTCTCCTGGAATCTAAGGAAGTGTTAGACAATCAAACTTCAGGAAGGGCAGAGAACAGGGCTTGAGGAAAATGGGGAACTCATGAATTCCTCTGTCCCCATCTCTAGGTTTTGTTTCTCTCTGCATTTCTGCCTTGTTCTTCTCTTTCACTGCTGCTGAAAGGTTTTCTCCAAATCCCAAGCCAAATGGAATAAAGATTCTGGATTAGTTTGTGCAGAAGAAGCAAGTAGAGATAGAAAGAGGGCAATTTCCCTGCACCAAACCTCTACTGGGGTCAAGCTCACAAAAATGTGAATGTAGTGCGTACACATAGAGGCCAGAGCCTCCGCCTGGAAAGAGGGCATGGCTGGGGCCCTGGTTAAAAAGAGAAGTCTGAGCTGGTGCAGAATCACACTACGAGAGATGCCAGGGGTTCACTGTGGAAGTGATAGTTTCACTTTTCATGGACAATGGTTCTTCAAATCTACATGGAGTAACAAACCCAGGAAATATAAGGCACGTGTGCCACTTGAATTCCATTTCCTGCTACTAGAGGAATGCTGAGTGGAGGCAACTGTCAAACAGCTCAACAGAGAAAGAATATAAGCGAAAATAAAACAAATGAAGAGGAAATCAAAAAGAAAGGAAAAGACACTCCAAATGAAGGTGCAAACAAAAATTCTAGAACACATGAAGAAATCTCATGCTAAGGCAAGAACATGCAGCAAAATTAAAATTTTATTATGAACTCAATACATGTAAAGTCAATGTTATGAGACAGAAAAAAACTTTAAAATAATTATGTTTGGGATGCTCCAGGATACCAGTGAAGACAACGCATCTATTAACAAGAGGGCAGGACTGTGGAAAGCAGTTTGGAGCTTTCTCAAACAACTTAGAACTACCATTCAACCCAGCAATCCCATTACTGGGTATATGTCCGAAAGAAAATAGATCGTTCTACCAAAAAGACACCTGCACTTGTACATTCACTGCAGCACTACTCACAATAGCAAAGACATGGAATCAACCTAGGTGCCCATTACTGGTGGATTAGATAAAGAAAACGTGGGCTGAGCGCTGTGGCTCAAGCCTGTAATCCCAGCACTTTGGGAGGCCGAGGAGGGCAGATCACAGGAGTTCAGGAGTTCAAGACCAGCTTGGCCAACATGGCAAAACCCCATCTCTACTAAAAATACAAAATTTAGCCAGATGTGGTGGTGGGCACCTATAAATCCCAGCTACTCGGAGGCTAAGGCAAGAGAATCACTCGAACCCAACCAGGCAGCAGAGGTTGTAGTGAGCTGAGATCGGGCCAGTGCACTCCAGCCAGGGCAACAGAGTG
>NW_016814113.1:79172-88869 GCF_001698545.2 Rhinopithecus bieti
GCCAGGATGGTCTCGATCTCCTGACCTCGTGATCCGCCCGTCTCGGCCTCCCAAAGTGCTGGGATTACAGGCTTGAGCCACCGCGCCCGGCCTCTTTGCCTATTTTTAAGTTGGATTGTTTTCTTATTGTTGAGTTTTAAGTGAATACTCTTTTATAACTACGGATTTTCAAAAAACTGGGTCTCCAAGTTCTTTCATGGCATTAACTACAAGCCACCTCAGTGTTCCCTGAAATGTTTCACAGACCGTGGGTTGGGATTTTCCCTCTCTTTCCTGGCTCTCACAGGAGCTTTTTGATCTGTGGATGTGGAGTATACAATTGCACAGGCCACCATTGGTGGGCTTGCTTCAGGGCCCACTTGCTAACTAGAGCTACAGCCCCTGCATCTTGGCCCATCCTGCCAATGAAGGGACATTTGCAGCCACAATGCAATAGTACTTGCGACAAAGAAGCAATACGTTGGCAACTGCCAAGGCTTGTTTTTAGTCATGTCAAAATCCCACAGGATACAATTCACCTCTCTCCCAGGCCTTTCAAATCCCACATTTATGTATATATATCTGGAGAAGAGGAGGTTGGGTGAGGAGAACACCACCGAGACTCTAAATCAGCTGCAGCAATGGGTCAGCTTACACTCACCCTCTTTGACCCCGATGGCAAGTGCTGCCATACTTCTACCCAGAGCTGCTGAAGAATGCACAGGAAAAAGCGGGAAGTCTTCAACCTGGAAACAGGGTCAAAAGGATCATAGAAAAGATGAAATAGGCCAGGCACAGTGGCTCACGCCTGTAATCCCAACACATTGGAAAGCCAAGGCAGAAGGATCACTTGAGCCCAGGAGTTTGAGACCACCCTGGACAACACAGGAAGACCCCATCTCTACAAAAATAAAAGTTTAAAAATTAGCCAGGCATAGTGATGTGCACCTGTAGTCCCTGCCACTTGGGAGGCTTAGGTAGGAAGATCACTTGAGTTCAGGAGTTCAGTGAGCTGCAGTGAGCTATGACAGCACCACTTCACCCTAGCCTGGGTGACAGAGTGAGACCTTTTCTCAAAAACACAAAACAAAAACAAGACAGAATACAGGGCTTGATCAGTATGAGTGATGGCTATGATTAATCTGATTTCTTCACTGACTGATGTGGACTTGAGGCATATCATAAGCTTATTCCTGCTTCTCTGATCAAAAAGTACGGAGGATGTTACAATAAGTTGAGAACCCTGCAGTTATGACAAACACCAGAATCTGATGATGACTTCAATATAGAAAAATCACCAAAAAAGTAGAAAGTGAAGGAAGGTGGTGAGAATATAAAGAAGAAAGATGACACTTTCAACAAGGAGATGAAATGAACAAAGCCCAGGTTTTCCAAAGCCGACTTTACAGCCCTCGGTGCTGGTAAAGAGAAGAAGAAAGAATATTCTTGGGGCTTTAAGGAATCAAGAGTTTTGAGAAATTTCAGAAACAGGTCCAGGAAAATGGGGACAAGGAGCAGAAGCCTGTGGGAATTGGGAGCACCTCCCACCCCTTGCTCTTAACCTTCCACTCTGCTTCTGACAGTAACTTACCTCAGGTGGCCACTGCCATGGTCTCTCTGACAGATTTGGACTTGAAGCAGCTGCTCGGTGAGTCTCCAGAAGGAAGAGCCTTCTGTGATATGGAGGATGAAAGAGACTCCCTTAGGGTGGGATTGGCCTAGGAATTCAGAGTTGTCTTCCCTCCTGGAAGGCCTGCCAGTGCCCCTGAAGAAGGTCATTAAGGAGCTGGTTCAGGCTGCCAGAGCTGCTGAGAGAGAGAGCAAAGGGAAGTCCTTCACTCAGGATACAGGTGGCATCCTATTGGACATGGAGATGGAGATATGGAAGCTGAGCAGCCAGATTTGCTTTGAGGTGCATGGCCAGTCATCTTGCTCCATGTCTGCCCTGCAGCGAGGACACCCTGGTCAAACTTGCTCAGTACCTTCAACTCTGTGAACTGTTGAGTGCATCTGAAGGAGCCTCTAGAGGAACTCGAAGAAGCCACTGGCAGGGCAATGCCAGAGCAGATGGCCACGCAGCAGGATGAATGCCAGGCATAGACACATGCAAAGATTGCAAAGATGCTGGAAGAGGAGAAGGACAAGGAATAGAGAGAACAGGTCTTTTTGTTTTTTGTTTTTTTCTTTTCTGGTAAGGAAGAAGAAATGAAGAGCAGGGCCTGGAAGAAATTCCAGTGGAGTGATGAAATCAAGGAGGTGCTCTGGCTGGTGGTGAAGACGAACCTGGAGGGCTTGATCTAGAAGGAAACAAGACCCAATGTGGAGAGAACTGCAAGAAAACTTGCCTGGGTGACAGAATGCAAACTCTCTGACCTCAAAGCTGGGTGCAGCCCAGGTTTCTGTGTAAGGAGAGCAGACCACAGCACAAGTCCTTGACATCAATACTGAACAAGAAGAAAGTAATGGCTTCTTCTAAAGTCAAGGTGAAGAAATCATAGACTGAGACTGCTAAAAAGATCCTTACGCCTTCAGCCCACATTGCCAGTCTCATTGTTTTGCCTTCAGAACATCAGGGAGGTCTACACACTGGGCCTCAAACAGGATGCTCTCATGCAAGGCATTGGTCGGGAGCCTTGCCAATCCTGCTTTTCTCAACCTGGAAGACTCATCAAATAAAGACTTTAATTATTACTTCATCCTACTTGTTCAAAGCTGTGTCCAAGGAGCTGGCTGTAAGCGGGAACTCTGTACTCACACCCCTAGACCAAGCTTGTCCAATCCACAGCCCATGGGCCGCATGCACCCCAGGATGGCTTTGAATACAGCCCAACACAAATTCATAAACTTTTTGAAAACATGATGAGATTTTTTTGCGATTTTTTTTTTTTTTAGCTCGTCAGTTATCATTAGTGTTAGTGTATTTTATGGGTGGCCCAAGACAATTTTTCTTCTTCCAAAGTATCCCAGGGAAGGCAAAAGATTGGACACCCCTTCTCTAGACCCTTGGAAGCACCTGCTGTGGACTGAATGTTTGTGTCCCCATCCCAGAATTCATATGTTGAAATCCTAATCCCCAGTATGATAGTATTAGGAGGTGGGGCCTTTGGGAGATGATCAGGTCAGCAGGGTGGAGCCCTCACGAATGGGATTAATGCCCTTGTAAATAAGGCCCAGCCAGGTGTAGTAGTGCATGCCTGTAGTCTGGGTTACTTGGGAGGCTGAAGTGGGAAGATGGCTTGAGCCCAGAAGTTTCAGACCACCCTGGGCGACATAGTGAGACCCTGTCTGCAAGAAAGAAAGGACAGAAAGAAAAGAAAAGGAAGAAAGGAAAGAAAGAGAGAAAGAGGGAAAGAGAGAAAGAGAGAGGAAGGATGGAAGGAAGGAAGGAGCGAACCGGGTGTGGTGGCTCACGCCTGTCATCCCAGCACATTGGGAGGCCGAGGCAGGTGGATCACTTGAGGTCAAGAGTTCAAGATCAGCCTGGCCAACATGGTGAAATCCCGTCTCCACTAAAAAAAAAAAAAAAAAAATTAGCTGGGTATGGCAGTGCACACCTGTACTCCCAGCTACTCAGGAGGCTGAGGCAGGAGAATTGCTTGAACCCAGGAGGCGGAGGTTGCAGTGAGCCGAGATGATGCCCCTGCACTCCAGCCTGGGTGACAGAGGGAAACTCCTTCTAAAAAAAGAGAAAAGAAAAAAGAAGAAAGAAAGAAAGAAGGGAAAAAAGAAAGAAAGAGAGAGAGAGAAGGAAGGAAGATAGGAAGGAAGGAAGAAGGAAGAAGGAAGGAAGGAAGGAAGGAAGGAGGAAGGAAGGGAGGAAAAGAAAGAGAGAGAAAGAAGGAGCCCAAGAGAGAACTCATCTGTCCCTTCCTTCCATGTGGGACACAGCAAGAAGTTGGCCCCATCTGGAACCCTGAAGAGGACCCTCCCCAGAACCTGACCCATGCCAGCCACCTGGATCCTGAACTTCCAGCCTCGCAGAAACTTTGAGAAATAAAATTCCTGTTGTTTCTAAGCCACCCCAACTTACGGGGAATTTTGTGTAGCCAGGCCCAAATGGAAGTAAGATGGTTGTGTTCGGCCATTCTCGCATTTCTATAAATACCTGAAGGTTGGGTAATTCATTGAGAGAAGAGTTTCATTGGTTCTGGTTCTGCAGCTTTTTTTACAGGAAGCATACTGCCAGCATCTGCTTCTGAAGAGGCCTCCAGAATCTTCCAATCAGTGGCAGAAGACAAAGGGGGAGCAGGCGTATCACATGGCCAGGGTAGCGACCTGCAGGGATGGAGGGGAGTTGGAGGGAGTGCCATTAACACTTTTAACAGCCAGATCTCATGAGAACTCCGTATTGTGAGGACAACATGCGCGTCATGAGGGGACACTCCCTAATGACCCAAACACCTCCCACCCGGCCCCACTCCAACATTGGGAATTAAATATCAACATGAGATTTGTGGTGAAACAAATATCCAAGGCCATTCAATGGCACTTGAAGAAAAAGTCACAGGTCTTTCATGTAATGAAGTAAAAAATGAAACTTTCTAAGCCCAATTCCTTTGGTATCACCTCCTAGCTCGTAAAACGTAACCACTCACTCCCCTCAATTTCCTGGCTGAGTGGACAGTGGCAACTGGAAACAGCCCTCTGAGAAGAAAAACCCAGGAGTTCTCTGGCTACAAAGAGCTCTCCTGCTGGGCTTCCCCCTCAGCAAAAGCCTTTCCAGAGGAGCAACAGTCCTAAATTGCAGCACCACAGTTTGCCACAGGACATCTAATGAGGACACAGAACCTGGACCCAAGTCAGTCTTTTATGACGTAATAGACAGCACAAAAGCTTCACACACATCCCACTTTCCACTAGCTCCATTTGGCAACAACCTCTCAGACCCCAAATCTTCCTCCTCTGAAGTCTCAATATCCATTTCTCCAGGGCAGCCATCTTCAGGAGGCATTTTCAGTCCCCAGCAGCAGCCTCTCTTAGAACCCAGCCTTCCTCCACTTCCCTGAGCCATATGGCCAAACAACACTCAGCCAACTCTTCGAGCCATCTTACAAGTTTTCCTTGCCGGCTCCCAACACAGGATTTCTTCTAGCAGCTCCTCCTCCCAGAGCACCACTTTCTCCTGGAAACTTGCTTCCAGGGGTACAGCTTCCCTCCACCAGGACAGTCTCTCAACTGCTTCCCAGAAACTGACCGTGGTGGTTCAAATGAAGAGTTCAGGAATGGCAGCCGGAGAGGAACAAAGTATGACCTCATCCCCTTGAAACCCACCATGGTTAGGCAGCCCCAATGCTTCTCAAAAAAAGAATTTGGCCTGATTGTGATGAAATCTGCTGTCTGTGCCGGGCGCAGTGGCTCAGCAAGTAGTCAGCGCTTTGGGAGGTCGGGGTGGCAGAATCGTATTAGCCCCAGGAAGTCGAGACCAGCCCCTGAGCACATGGTAAAACACCATCTCTACTAAAAATGCAAAAATTACCCAGGTAACAGTGGTGCACGCCTGTGGTCCTTAACCTACTCAGGACGTGGAAAGAAATCACTTGAGCCCTGGGATGCGAGGCTGCAGTGAGGCCATGGATCATGCCACTGCACTCCAACTGGGTGACAGAATAGAACATCTCAAAAAAAAAAAAAGAAAGAAAGAAAGAAAAGAAAAGAAAAAAAGAAAGAACGAAAACTTGTGTCTTTAAAAAAAAAAAAGGTTGGCATGATGGTTCATGCCTGTAATTCCAGCACTTTGGGAGTCAGGTGGGTGGATTATCTGTAGGAATTCAAGACCAGCCTAGCCAACATGGTGAAACCCCGTCTCTACTAAAAATACAAAAATTGGCCGGGTGTTGTGGTGCACACCTGTAATCCCAGCTACTCAGGAGACTGAGGCAGGAGAATCGCTTGAATCCAGGAGGCAGAGGTTGCAGTGAGCCAAGATCGTGCCACTGCACTCCAGCCTGGGAAACAGAGCGAGACTCAGTCTCAAAAATTAATTAATTAATTAATTGAATTAAATAAAAAATTAAATTAAATTTAAAAAGGAACTTGCTTGGTTCCTTTGGGCTTCATAGCTAAATCACTGAACATGTGGTGGAGGGACAAATCTCAGGATGGACAGAGTTCTAGGTTCGGGGGATAGGACCATGTTTTTTTCTGAGTTCCAACACTGTGGTAAATCAGTCTGTAAACCTATGTTTGAAATCCACCTTGGCATTTGGTCAGAGCACCTCATGGAGTCCCATAGTCCAAGGGCTCCTTCTGGTTACAAAACGATTCATGGAATGGTCATGGCATCTGTCCCATCCTCACACTGTGTTTAACAGGACAGAAACCTGGACTAAGGACACAACTGAGAGAACTAGCCTTGTCTCTTTGAAAATCCATTAGGAACACCTAATGCATACTCATCGTGAGGGGCCAATTTCTCCTCTAAACATGACAACGAAACTCTCTTAGAGAAAGGGCTTTTATAGATTCGTCAACTGCAAGACAATTGCGATAGGATTTTTAAAGGCACTTATTTGGGGCTCAGTTTTCAACATTACCATTAACTGCACTGGATAGAATGATACTGTTCATGGCATGTCATATTATAGGAAGACATAATTCCAATGCCTTTATGGTGGAAGAGAATTAGATAGCTCACATCCATTTCAGCACTTGAAATACTTCTCGAAGACCTTTTTAAAAAGATATGCCTGTTTTGAGACAGAGACAGTTTTATTTAGTTGGGCTTTTTACAGTTGCATTCTGTAAATCTGTGACATCCTGACGAAGGTCATCAGGGCCCAGAAAGCCAGCTTTCCAATCCAACCAGAGTTCCAGTTTTGTTTTTCCAGAGTTCATACAGGTGGACCCAAAGATTTGACCAAAGCTCTCATTGGTCAAATCTTCATTTCTTTATGGGCAGAGGTTACAAGCAGTTCCAAGTCACAGACAGACATGCCAGTTTGCTTCATTCTTAAAAATCCCCTTGGCAGCACTGCAGTAACAGGCCTCTATGAAGTGTCTGTCATGTAGAAATAGGCCTTGATGGCCGGGTGCAGTGGCTCACGCCTGTAATCCCAGTACTTTGGGAGGCCGAGGTGGGCAAATCACAAGGTCAGGAGTTCGAGACCAGCCTGGCCAATATGGTGAAACTCCGTCTCTACTAAATACAAAAAAAAAATTAGCCGGGTGTGGTGACATGTGCCTATAGTCCTAGCTACTTGGGAGGCTGAGGCAGAAGAATCGCTTGAACTCAGGAGGCGGAAGTTACAGTGAGCTGAGATCGCGCCACTGCACTCCAGCCCGGATGACAGAGCGAGACTCCGTCTCAAAAAAAATAAAAAAAGAAATAGGCCTTGAAGTCCTTGGACCCTCCGTGCACTGGAGTATACATTAATTCAAAGTAACACGCAGTAAAGCTTGGAGGATGGATCGAGATGGACTAGAACAGATATTCCAGAGCTTCCCAAGTCACCAAGTTGTTCGCTAAATGCTTCACAAGCGTTTCTAGAATTGTGCCTAGGATATCTGTACCACAAGGTGTGTTTGAACTGTCTGCTCTAGCTAAGTTAATTCGAATATGTTAAGTGTAAACAGTATGTGGGTGAATTGTATAGTTATGTAATTTATGCAAATTCAGAATGTGATAGACTCTATAGAACAAATGACTCACTTTCTTCCACAAATAAATTGCAAGGGGACAAAAAGGGAAAGGAAACCTATAAACTAAAAGAAACTTAAGATTCATATTAACGAAGTACAATGTGTGAAGCTTGTTAGGATATTAATTTGAAGATAAAAACTGGTTTTATTAATGAGCCAATGGGAAAAAATAGAACATTGGATATTTAATGAAAATTTGAATTGTTTAATTTTTTTAAGTGTGATAATGATATTGTGGTTCTGAAGGAATGAAGGAATAAAGAGAGAAGAAAAACAAAGGAATTTGGCCTTTATCCTCAGTTCCTGGGAGGTAACCTCTAAACCCTTGAAATTTCTCAAGTGATAGGAGCGTGTTGGTTAGTCATGGTGGACCCCTCAGACCCCACCTGATAGTTTAAGCTAATAGATGGCTCAGGGTGGAGGCTGGCCTTACCAGAAAGACCAATCACGTAATTAGAAGGTTGGGGCTTTGAGCCACATGATATCAGCCTGCCCTGTGGGAGTAGAGTGTAACTGGAGCTTGAGTTCAACCACATGGGTAATAATTCTACCAACCATCCCTACATAATGAACCTGGCAAAAACTCTGGACACCAAAACTTATGCAAGCTTCCTGGGTTGGCAATACTCCATGCATGTATTGCCAAATATCTATGCCAGAAGGTTAACACATCCCTGATGACACAGCAGCTTCATATTTGGAACACTCCCAATAGAGGATTCTTCCCCATGTGTCTCTTATAATTTGCATTCTTTGCCTGTAATAAACATGGCTGTGAGTATATTGGGTTTTGATGAATTCTGAGTCTTTCTAGCAAATTATTAAAACTGAGAAGCCAAGAGGAGCCTCTGGCTAACAGCTGGCAAGGAAACAGGGACTTTAGTCATACAGCTAAAAGAACCAAATCCTACCACAACCATGTTAGTTTTGGGACACCCCCCCGGCCCCACCCCAACTTACAGTTGGTATCAGAAATCTTGGGCAGACTTAGCAGTGGAGGACTATGCCCTTAAACTTGAGTCTGGCTACTTCCAGGTAGAAAGAAAAGAGGTCCTGTCTTTGAATATACATATGAAAGCATTTACAGATGAATCAGTAGGCCTTAGATCCACTGCAAAATTACCTAGGGTGTGGGGAGAAGGGAGTTGGGACATAGATTGGCCATGTGGAATCGCAGAAGATGGATGCTGGGAACATGAGAGTTTATGAAACTATGAAACTATTGTCTCTGCTTTCGTATGTGATTTAAATTTTCTAAAATGAAAATAACATAATGATCCACGCATTAAAAATATGGATCACTACCCTCCACCGTGTGGTAGGCAGAATTCTAAGATGGCTTCCAAGATTCTAGGCCCATGGAATACACACATTTTCAGCCAATTATTCAGTCAAACACTAATCTAGGTGGTGCTGTGAAGGAGTTTTGCCAATGTGATTAAGATCCTGAATCACCTGGCCTTAAGACAGGGTGATTATCCTGGGTCAACTTGACCAAATTAGGTGAGCCCTTTAGAAAGCTGGGACTTTTCTTAGAGAAGAGACTCACAGAGAGATTTGAAGCATAAGAGGGATTCAACAGAAGGCAGGTTCTTCATTGCTGGCTTTGAAGATGGAGGAGGCCACATGGAAGGGAAGGTGGATGGCCTCTAGAAGCCAAGAGGAACCTCTGGCTAACAGCTGGCAAGGAAACGGGGACTTTAGTCATACAGCTAAAAGAACCAAATCCTACCACAATCATGTTAGTTTGGAAGAGGACTTCTAGTCCCAGATGGGCATGCAGACAGACAACAATTTGATTTCAATCTTATAAGCTCCTCAACAGAAAACTCAGCTATGTCGTTGTGCCAGACTCCTGACCTATGGAAAAAGTGATCTGAAAAATGTATGCTGTCATAAGATGTAAAGTTTGTGTTAATTTGTTATGCAGCAATAGAGAACTGATACAATCAATAAAAATAAATTCCAATTATAAAAAACAAACTTTTACAAATTTTTGAACCAAATTTAGAAAAATATATTTATGACTGTGGTGCAGGGAAGGATTTCTTTTCTTTTCTTTTTCTTTTTTTTTTTTTTT
>NW_016814113.1:89213-95439 GCF_001698545.2 Rhinopithecus bieti
CAAACTTTTACAAATTTTGAACCAAATTTAGAAAATATATTTATGACTGTGGTGCAGGGAAGGATTTCTTTTCTTTTCTTTTCTTTTTTTTTTTTTTTAGGTTACACAATAATTTATTGAGAGCCTCCTCTCCCCGCCCTTGCAGTCTCTAGGTTACTTTTTCTGCTTATAGATTTTGCGCACCAGCCCCAGAAAGATGGCTGGGGTCAGGGGTGCTGCGTACTGTTCAGTGAGACCCATAATGTGGCTGTAACTGTCTTCCTCATATTGCAAGAACACGGCCGGCAGATCCAGCTCCTCATATAGTGCCTTCACCTGGGCCACCTTCTTGGCCTCCTTCCGCCCGTAATTCTTCTTCAGGATCTGGTACTATTCTGGAGTGGCCTGTTGCAGACGCTGAACCACCAGCCAGCTGCATTTGTTGTCCTGGACGTCAGCGCCAACTTTGCTGGTCACACTGGGGTCCCCGAAGAGGTCAAGGTAATCATCCTGAATCGGAAGGAACTCTCCCATGTCCAGCAGAATCTTCTTGGCATTGGCATGGTTCTTCTCGCCATCAATTCCTGCCATGTATATGGCTGCAGCTACAGGAAGGTAGGAGTAGAAAGCTGCCTTGTACTTGACAATAGATTTGTACCTCTTTTCAGTGAATCTGCCAAGACCCACATTGCCCTGAGGTGCTGTGATGAGGTCCAGGGTCTGCCCAATATCAGTCTGATAGGAACTCTGCAGGAAGAGCTCGATTAGGTCCAGGTAATAGGGCTGCTCCAGGCCAGGCGCAGTGGCTCATGCCTGTAATCCCAGCACTTTGGAAAACTGAGGCGGATCATCTGAGGTTGGGAGTTCAAGACCAGCTTGACCAACATGGAGAAACTCCGCCTCTACTAAAAATACGAAATCAGCTATGCATGGCGGCACATGCCTGTAATCAGAGCTACTTGGGAGGCTGAGGCAGGAGAATCACTTGAACCTGGGAGGCAGAGGTTGTGGTGAGCCGAGATCGCGCCATTGCACTCTAACCTGGGCAACAAGAGCGAAACTCTGTCTCAAAATAAAATAAAATAAAATAAAATAAAATAAAGAAAGGAAAAGAAAGAAAAGAAAAAATAGGGCTGCTCCGGGCAATAGAGCTTCAGCAGGTGGTAGATACATGCTTCCAGAAGCATAGCATCATTGATGGCATCCAAACCCATGCCAGGCTTCTGATACCACCAGATCTGTCCCTGGGGGGAGAGGGATGAATCCATGATGTCATCTGCCACCAGGAAGAAAGCTTGCAGCAGTTCCACAAACTAGCCCATGGTCAGGGCCCACTGGAGACTATCAGCATCCTGTTTCCTCGGCTCCACCAGTTCCCGGGATGCTACTAGCACCGTCAAACCCTGGTGATACTTGCCTCCAATGGCATTGTATTCCAGGACCTCCTTGAGCCGGGCAATAGCATCTCCTGCCTCTGAGTACCCCATCTCATCCTCAGTCAGCACCCTAACGATCTGGGAGAAGTGCTGAACGAAATCCTGCTTTCCTTGGGCATAAACATCTGATTTCTGGTCTCCATTCATTCTGAGGGAGGAGTAAAGGGCTCTGTTCCTGAATGTGGGTTCCTGCTCAGTCAGGATTTCTTAAAATATAAAAGGCACAAACTCTAAAGGAAAAGGTCAATAAATTCAACTATACTAAAGTTACATACTTCTGGACTATAAAAGGCACGAAAAAATAAAGTGAAAAATAACTCTGTGGAGTAGGAGATGCTATTTACAACACATAAAACTTAAAAGAGTATTTTAAGAAGCTCCTACAAATGAACGGGGGGAAAAGAAGCCCGCAGAATGTGAATTGGTAACTCATAAAAAGGAAGCTTGAAAAGCCAACAAGGAAAAGATGTCCGATATGACTATTCATCAGAGAAATGCAAATTAAAACAGCAATAAAATATCATTTTCCCCCATTGGATGGACAAAAGCTAAAAGTTCAGATAATACCACGTTTTGCCAAGGATGTAGGGTAACATAAACTGTCATGTCCTGCTGATAGAAGTGTTAAATTGTATAGGCACTTAGGGAGCAACGTGATAATATCTAGTAAAATTGAAGATGTATATACCCTTTGACCCAGCAATTCTACTTATGGGAATATATTCTAGAGAAAATCTTATACGTAGGCTCAGGGAAACATATATACAAGTATCATTGCAACATTATTTGTAATTCAAAAAACTGCAAGAAACCTAAATGTTCATCAACAAGATAATGACATTAATTAACTTTTCATTTTTATCAATTCTCAAAATGCTCATTTAATCTTGACTGCCGACCCATCTGGAAATGCTCTGGAACTATGAACTGCTTATTACACCAGCTCTAAGAGTTACCTGCCATTCTCCGGATTGTTGTCATCCTCAGAAAAATGTTTTCACTGACTGTGATCTTCAAAGAAGGCCTCTGAGCCAACAGGGATCAAAAGTGCCCAATATATCTGGAAATCCACTTTTACCCAAGGATGAAATGACTTGTTAAAGTGGGCTGGAAATTGCTGTGCTGAAAGAGAATATAGGTAATCCAAGGGATGCAAATGAATGCTTCTAAGCTACTGAGAAAGGAATCTTTTCAAAGGTGCCCCCTGGTCCACATGATAATTCACTTTATTTAATGAAGCTGAGCATAGTGAAGCTTAGTGTCTAAAAGCCAATCTGTGGATTCCTCCAAACATACTAGACTGAGGCACCATGTTCCACTGTTCAGAACACATTCAGCGTTGGCCGGGCGCGGTGGCTCACGCCTGTAATCCCAACACCTGAGGTCAGGAGTTAAAGACCAGCCCGGCCAACATGGCGAAACCCTGTCTCTACTAAATAAATACAGAAATTAGCCGGGCATGGTGGTGGGTGCCTGTAATCCCAGCTACTCGGGAGGCTGAGGGAGGAGAATCGCTTGAACCCAGGAGGCAGAGGTTGCAATGAGCCGAGATTGCGCCATTGCACTCCAGCCTGGGCAGCAACAGTGAAACTAAACTCCATCTCAATTAAAAAAAAAAAAAAAAAAAAAAAAAAAAAAAAACAAACAAAAGAACACATCCAGCTTTTAAATCACCTCCAAACTTTGCCATCTTCATTTTGGTTTTATTTATACCTTACTGTCTCAGATGGAAAATGTCTGAGTAAATTTGTCTTCTGAAATAATGGCTAGTAAAAGGCGATGAGATACCCTCAAAGAAGGCTGCTTTGTATGATTATAACAAAAATTAAGGAAACTGGAGAAAGGATTCTTCTGTTGTCTTTATCTCTTCGCTGAAAACTTTTACTTTTAAAGGGATTTTTATGCCCATTCTAGATTCCCAAATTTATATTTTTAATTTACATTGGATGTTTTATAAAGGGAGTACATACTGGAAGCATATACATTATATTATTTATAATTGTTTTTCTTGGATACTATCTAATGCCTTCCATTATAATAATTGACTAAATAGAACTAGCCAAGATACATTTTTCCATTTTTGCTGAGATACAATGGAGTGCTATTTTAAAATTCAAACAATATATTTTTCTAAAATACTCCAATTGCAGTAATGCATGAGATGCTACAAAATGTATATGAGTTTGATTAATCGTTTTATGAATAATCATCATGTAATTACCCAGATTTATCACTTTAAATTAAATGAAAATTATTTCTTGCAAGTGCGTACAACTATGGAAGTGCTGACTTTTGTTCTCATTTGCTCAGTTTGAACCATGCCACATTATGACATGCAAAGTCATTTTCTCTTTGTGCTAATTATCCAAAAGTGAATTAAAGGTGCTTTTCATTTACCTAGGTGTACAAACTCAAAAACTGAATTGCTAAGTCAAAGTACTGAGCAAAGGCTCTAGATTTCTTCCATTCTAACCCTAACGAGTTTTAACATGATGACCATTTTATCAAGCCAAGGAAGGCTTTCCTGCTTAAAGTAATCACTAAGCTCAAGGAAATAGAGTGTCTAATTATAACAAACTGATGAAAAATTAAAATAACAAATAAGATCCTTTATGTGATACCTGGGGGGCAATAGGCAATACCATATCCTTAAGAAGTTAGTCAAGGAACAAGTGGGGCCGCCCACAGTAGCCTCTCTTTCAGGGCCGGAGCCCTACTCCAACAAAGCATTCGCTCTCCTTTCTCCATTATGTGTCCAAGACATTGGCTGTCCCCTCCCCTCTGGCAGCCTCCACACAGGAGTCGACACCTATTTCTGTGCTCCTGAGATCATTCATTTGGGCCAAAGCATCAGAAACCACCTGGATTTTCTGAGATAGGTGTAGAAAGTGCTTACATCATGCCCCACAGAACAAGCTCCATTTCTCTTACTATTTCTCTCTTTCAGGCCCCTCTTGCTCATTTTGCCACAAGAATGCCTCTTCCTGACCTCTCCTCGCAGGGCTCTGCCACCTCCCATCTTTTGCTTCTCCTGCTTTCTGCTGCCAGATCTTGCCTAGTCCTTAGTGTCTCTGCTGATTCTTACATAAAGCCATTTAACCCTCCTACAAGTCCAAATTTGTCCCCCATTACTTGCTTAGAAAACAAAGTATTCTCCTTGTGTGGGATCCATCCTCCTAAGGGTCTTATGAGGAGTTACAAGCAGGAATAACTAAGAAAAGGTTTTTTGTTGTCTCACATCTACCTACCTGCTCTAGCTACCTCACAGGAATCAGAGATAATGTAACCAGACTCAGGTTCAGCTGCTTGCTGCTTGAAAAGCCAGACACACAAGAAGCAAGGTTTGATGGAAGGAAAGCAGGTTTATTCAAGCGCTAGCAGCTTGGGAGATGGCCACACTCAAGTGTCAAAAAGTCAGCTCAAATTCTCAGGCTGGCTCAAGGGGTTTTAAGGGAAAGATGTGCATAGGCTCCAGGTCTGCTTGTCGTTTTCTGATGGCTAGCTTGAGTAATTGACCATCCAGAGGCCTGGTTGGCATCATCTCGTTGGAGGTCAGGTTATGGATTAGCTGTGTACCAATTTCTTCTTGGAAGGAGGAAAATTGCAACTGGCAGTTCCACTTCATGCCTGGATTGTTTCAAGATTAGCCTTTGGAATTCAAAAGCAAACAGGTAAATGGGTAATTTTGTAGCAAGAAACAAATCGAGAAAGGGGTTACTTTTAGAGTAAGCTAACAAACTGGTTATACTGGTTAAAATAATACATGTGAAAGACATTTTTTTTTTAGTTATAAAGCACTGTATACTTTTTCTTGATGATTATTTCTTCCACTGCCCCCATTTTACAGATGATACAACTGAAGCCCAAAGAGGTTAAATAACTTGCCCAAACGTTTAATGGCAAAGATTGACTTTAATCCTGGTCTCTAACTCACTGTCCTATAATTCCTTCCATTCATCTGAACTGCTTTGGGTAATTCACAGATTTCTGGAGGCTTTGCTTTCCCTTTCTCTACTAATTTGGGATTAAACATGACCTTTCTCCTAGGGCTGTCTATCACATTCACACACTGGCATGCGATCATTCACACAGATCTTATTGTTGAGGAAATGGAAGGAAAGGCACTATTCACTCTTCTACTAATTCATTCATTCAACAGATATTTTCTGGGCATGTATTTGGTTCCAGGAGCTGTTTTAAACTCTGAAGACACAGCAGTAATCAAAATAGACAAAAACCCCATGCCCTTGTGGAACTTCCATTCTAGTGGGATGATGAACAAATACATCACATATTTAACATGAAAGATGTTGGCAAATGCTAGGGAGAAAAATAAGCAAGGGAAGGAGGATAGGGAGTGTCAGGGGAAAGAGGAAGGAGGTTGCAATTTTATTTTATTTTTAATTTTATTTATTTGTATTATTTGAAACGGAGTTTTGCTCTTGTTGCCCAGGCTGCAGTGCAATGGTGTGATCTCAGCTCACTGCAACCTCCGCCTCCCGGGTTCAAGCAATTCTTCTGCCTCGGCCTCCTAAGTAGCTGGGATTACAGGCATGCACCACCACGCCTGGTTAGTTTTGTATTTTTATTTTTATTTATTTATTTTTATTATACTTTAAGTTCTAGGGTACATGTGCACAATGTGCAGGTTTGATACATAGGTATACATGTGCTATGTTGGTTTGCTGTACCCATCAACTCATCATTTACATTAGGTATTTCTCCTAATGCTATCCCTCCCCAGTACCCGACCCCTAATAGGCCCCAGTGTGTGATCTTCCCCACCCTGTGTCCAAGTGTTCTCATTGTTC
>NW_016814113.1:95678-103315 GCF_001698545.2 Rhinopithecus bieti
CATCAACTCATCATTTACATTAGGTATTTCTCCTAATGCTATCCCTCCCCCAGTACCCGACCCCCTAATAGGCCCCAGTGTGTGATCTTCCCCACCCTGTGTCCAAGTGTTCTCATTGTTCAATTCCCACCTATGAGTGAGAACATGTGGTGTTTGGTTTTCTGTCCTTGCGATAGTTTGCTGAGAATGATGGTTTCCAGCTTCATCCGTGTTCCTGCAAAGGACATGAACTCATCCTTTTTTATGGCTGGATAGTATTCCATGGTGTATATGTGCCACATTTTCTTAATCCAGTCTATCATTGATGGACATTTGAGTAATTTTGTATTTTTAGTAGAGACAGGGTTTCTCCGTGTTGATCAGGCTGGTCTCAAACTCCTCATCTCAGGTGATCCACCCACCTCAGCCTCACAAAGTGCTGGGATTACAGGCGTGAGCCATCACGTCCGGCCTGCAATTTTAAATAGGATGGTCACAGAGAAGTCTTTCCTGAGGAGGTGACATTTTGCCAAAGACCTGAAAGACATGAAGAATCAAACCATGCGGCTATGGGGAGAAGAGCACTCCCAGCAGCAGAAACACCAGTGGAAAAGCCCTGCGTGAAAAGTAAGCCAGGTCTGTTGTCGGAGCAGCCAGTGTAGCGGGAACAGAATGAACGGGGAAAAAACAGGAAATAAGGACAGAGAGGTGACATGGATATCATTGTGCAGGTCCTTGGAGGCCATTGTAAGGAATCTGGCCTTTAATCTGAGTGGGATGGCAGGGTGTTGGAGGGGTTTGAGCTGAGAAATGGCTCCCACCCCCACATCACTCCTTCTATTTTTCCCCTCTAGCACCCCCCATTCCAAGTTTTGGGACAAGGGCATCAAGTCATCTGGGTCTGGGTGGGAAGTTCAGGCACCACTTTCCCTTTTCTCTGGGATAGCTGCACTTTGAGTCTGTCTTTTTTGGAAGAAAAAATAAAAGAGCCTAATTAGAGGACACTTGTTTTCCAAAACATCTGTGGGTTGCCTAAAGTCTCTTTGCAGAACAGGAAGGGAAAAGCCTAAGAACTATGAGGTTAGGAGAGGCAGCAGACACAGGCAGCTTTGAGGAAGTCAAGGAACAAGGGAAAACTCAGTCCAGAAACCAAAGAATTAATACCTCATACATGCGTAGGACCATCACACACGTTCAATAGTTGACGATTCCGTGTCCCAGGGACTTAGACAGAGTAGACAGCATTAACCCTGTCTATTGTGTAACGAGGAATCTTGAACACAGAGATTCCATGATATGCCACTAGTGTAACCGCCCAAGGGTTTCACCTTGCCCGCTGCCTAGACAGAGTCGATTTATCAAGACAGGGGAATTGCAATAGAGAAAGTAATTCATGCAGAGCCAGCTGTGCGGGAGACAGGAGTTTCATTATTACTCAAATCAATCTCCCTGAGCATTCGGGGAGCAGAGTTTTGTTTTGTTTTGTGTTTTTTTTTTTTTTTTTTTTTTTTTTTGTTTTTTTTTTTGGAGTCTTGCTCTGTCACCCAGGCTGGAGTGCAGTGGCACAATCTTGGCTCACTGCAACCTCCGCCTCCTGGGTTCACGCGATTCTCCTGCCTCAGCCTCCCGAGTAGCTGGGATTACAGGAATGTGCCACCACGTCCAGCTAATTTTTGTATTTTTAGTAGAGACGGGTTTCACCATGTTGGCGAGGCTGGTCTCGAGCTCCTGATCTCAAGTGATCCACCCGCCTCAGCCTCCCAAAAAAGTGCTGGGATTATAGGTGTGAGCCACTCCGCCTGGCAAGGGAGCAGAGTTTTTAAGGACAATTTGGTGGGGTGGCAGTAGGGGAGCTAATGAGCCAGGAGTGCTGATTGGTCAGGTCAGAGATGAAATCATAGAGAGTCAAAGTTGTCTTCTTGAACTGAGTTCCTGGGTGGGCGCCACAAGACCAGATGAGCCAGTGTTTCGATCTGGGTGGCGCCAGCTGATCCATCAAATGCAGGGTCTGCAAAATGTCTCTAGCACTGATCTCAGGAGCAGTTTAGGGAGGGTCAGAATCTTGTAGCCTCCAGCTGCATGACTCCTAAACTATAATTTCCAATCTTACGGCTAATGTTAGTCCTAAAAAGTCAATCTAGTTTCCAGGCAAGAAGAAAGTCTGCTTAGGGAAAGGGCTGTTATTATCTTGGTTTTAAACGATAAACTATAACTAAGCTTCTTCCAAAGTTAGTTCAGTCTATGCCCAAGAATGAACAAAGACAGCTTGGAGGTTAGAAGCAAGATGGAGTCAACTATGTTAGATCTCTTTCACTGTCTCAGTCATGATTTTGCAAAGGCAGTTTCAGTCGCACACAGGTACAGGGCAGAAGTGGATCTGGAACACAAGTGGCAACTCTGGACTGTAGTGCGCCCACACTGTAAGTCCAAAAGATTAGAAGAGTCTGAAAGGGGAAGTGGAGGCAGCTCTCCTCAGGAGGAAAGATGGGGTCGTGAGGAGCCAGCTCTTTATGTCATCACACACAAACTTCTTACTAAGATGAATCAGCAAAAAACAAAATCAAGAGCTCTTGCTGGGAGAGCAGGGGCCTTGCCCTCCTCGGCATGCCTGATTCATTGTGTGCTCACAAGAAACTCCCCTTGATTATGATCTCCTGTGGACCATGGGCAGGACTTATTCCATTAGATGGGAATGAACCCTGAGCACCTCTCCTAATGGAAGCTATGGGGTGATTTCCCTCTAGAGAATAAGCCAAGCTGGCAGGTTCATTGTAGCCTCAGCCCAGATACAGTTGATGTTGGAGCCTGGGGCTCTGGTCCATCCTTCCCAAGTGTCCTTCCTAACAGGTTCAACTTCTCAAAATTCCTCTTGTACTGAGGCCCCTGTCTCCCACACACTCCCTTTATTTCTTCCCCAAGTCCTGAAGTTCGGAAAGCAGAGTTGGAGGGAGAAGCTGTTGCCTGGGGCCTCAGAAGCTGAGTTTCTGGCCATTAATAAAATTATCCTTCTCCCCAGTGCACCAGGGCTCCTTGACATGGCTATCCCTGCTTATTTTCCCTCCCCTAACTGCTCCTAGGCTTCTCATGCTTCCTTATTTGGAGGGGAGGAGTAGCAGGGTTATCAGCTGACACCAACACTCTGCCATTTCATCATCACTCATCATTGCACATGTAGTTACCACGTGTTGAGAACCTGCTGTGTACATGTCAAGAACTGCATTCAGCGATTTACATGTATTTCTCAAAAACTGAAGGGCTGAGATTTTACCCTACTTACTGGTAAAATCTTGTTGCTGGAAAGGGGTCCTGATCCAAATCCCAAGAGAGGGTTATTGAATCCCACACAAGAAAGACTTCGGGGTAAGTCCATGAAGTGAAAGCAAGTTTATTAAGAAAGTAAAGGAGTAAAAGAATGGCTACTCCATAGGCAGAGCAGCCGCATGAGCTGCTGGTTGGCCAATGTTATGGTTATTTCTTGATTATATGCTAAACAAGGGGTGAGCTATTCATGAATTTTCCGGGAAAGGAGTGGGCAATTCCCATAACTGAGGATTCCTTCCCTTTTTAACAATATATGATTACTTCCTGACGTTGCCATGGCATTTGTAGACTGTCCTGGCTCTGGTAGGAGTGTCTTTCAGCATGCTAATGAATTATGATTAGTGTATAATGAGCAGTGAGGACGACCAGAGGTCACTTTCATCACCATCTTGATTTTGGTGGGTTTTCCGGCTTCTTTACCACAACCTGTTTTATCAGCAAGGTGTTTATGACTTGTATCTTGTGCCGACTGTCTGTCTCACCCTGTGACTTAGAATGCCCAACCTTCTGGAAATAGAGCCCAATAGGTCTCAGCCTTATTTTACACAACCCCTGTTCAAGATGGAATCACTCTGGTTCAAACGACAACATTATGAAGGAAACCAAACTGATTGCACCCCATAATATACTTCTTTGGCCTATTTCAAGATGGCTATTCAGAGGGGCTGCAAACGGCCGGGTGAGGTGGCTCATGCCTGTAATCCCAGAACTTTGGGAGGCCCAGGTTGGCAGATAACCTGAGGTCAGGAGTTTGAGACTAGCCTGGCCAACGTGCCGAAACCCCGTCTCTACTAAAAATACAAAAAATTAGCCGGGTGTAGTGGCAGGCACCTGTAATCCCAGCTACTCGGGAGGCTGAGGCTGGAGAATCACTTGAACCCGGGAGGCAGAGGTTGCAGTGAGCCAAGATTACACTACTGCACTGCAGCCTGGGTAACAGAGTGAGGCTCTGTCTCAAAAAAAAAAAAAATGTGTGAGATGTATATATATATATNTTTTTAAAGAAGGGCATCTCCCTGCCTCTGGAGGATTTAAAACTGGAAAGGCAGGACATGCCCTCCACATCCCTGAGGCGTGTGGTGGGCCTGGGTGGGGGCCTGGGGTAACTTCTAACAAAGACTACCCAGCAGGGCAGTTTTTTTCCCCGATTTCTCTCTTTCTCTCTCTCTCTCTCTCTCTCACACACACACACACGCGCAAGAATAAGTTGCTAGCAAATAAAATTTCTTATAGTTTTCCCTGTGCTTGCTTGCTACTGCTTATCTGCTAGAAGTCAACGAAATTTTAAAAAGTATAAATGAAATATTAAGAGAAAACAGCCAGGTGTGGTGGCTCACACCTGTAATCCTAGCACTTGGAGAGGCCGAGGTGGGTGGATCACTTAAGGTCAGGAGTTTGAGACTAGCCTGGCCAACATGGTGACACTCCATCTCTACTAAAAATACAAAAATTAGCCGGGAATGGTGGTGCACACCTGTAGTCCCTGACACTCGGGAGGCTGAGGTGGGAGAATCACTAGAGCCCAGGAGGCGGAGTTTACAGTGGGCCAAGATCACACCACTGCACTGCAGCCTGAGCGACAGAGCAAGACTCCATCTCCAAAAAAAAAGAAAAGAGTTGTGCTTTCTTAGGGATATGTTTGCTACTGGGTGCGATTTTTTTTCTTAATATTACTTAAAATATAGTTGGGTTTTTGGTTAATCATTCCAAATTGCTCTGAGGTAATTAAACATCCCAGGACTATAGTTAATGACAATATATTATATAGTTTCTGATAGTCAGGAGGAGGATATTGAATGTTCCCAACACAAAGAAATGATAGATATTTAAGACGATGAATATGCCAATTACCTTGATTTGATCACTATGTAAGTATTCTATGTATTGAAACATCACTATGTACCCCATAAATATGTACAATGATTTTTTAATTTTCCATTTAGAAAAAGGAAGAAAAAGAAAAAAATCCTGAAGAGCACCCTATCTCTTTCCACAAAGAGTAAGCTGATTCTAGGGGCTCCCCTGCCTCAGTCAGCCACAGGATCCCTGGTGGGAGCTCAGGATGGAACACAATTTGTCACATTTTGGGGGGCTTAATAAGCAAGAACTGAGCCAGTTAGGCAGGGGAAAGATGACAAGACAGACAGGTATGAAATGGGGAACCAGTCCCAAGAGGATTTAAATGCCAGGATGGATTTTATTCTAGCAAACAGACAAAGGTTTGAAGGTTTTTGAGCTGAGGATGACTTAATAAAAGTATAAAATGCACTAGGAAGCTGTATCTTCCACCATACAGGGAATGGACTCCAATGGAAAGGTCCTAGACACAGTGGTTCTCTACCCTCACTGCATATTAGAATTACTCAGAGAGCTTTATTAAAAATCCTGATGCCCCAGCCCTACCCAGGCCAATTAAGTTAAAATCTCTGGGAGTGGTGCCCAGGTACTAATACTTTTTCAAAGCTCTTCAGGTGAATGACTGCTAAGAGGTATGAGGTTTGTTTGGGAGTGATGAAAATATTCCGGAATTAGATAGTGGTGATGGTTGTGCAACTTGGTGAATATACTAAAAATATCACTGAGCTGTACACTTTAAAAGGGTGAATTTTATGCTGTGTGAATTATATCTCAATAAAAGGAAGAAAGAGAAAGGAAGGAAGAAGAAAAGAAGGAAAGGGGAAGAAGGGAAGGGGGAGGAAGGAAGGAAGGAAGGAAGGAAGGAAGGAAGGAAGGAGGAAGGAAGGAGGGAGGGAAGGAAGGAAGGGAGGAAAGAAGGAAGGAAGGGGAAGGAAGGAAGGAGGGAAGGAAGGAAGGGAGGGAGGGAGGGAAGGAACAAAAAGAGAAAGAGGGGAGAAGGAGAGAAGCTGGGAGGGCAAGAGAGGGCGGCAGAAAAAGAGGGAAGGGGCCGGGCGTGGTGGCTCTAGCCTGTAATCCCAGCACTTTGGGAGGCCAAGGCAGGTGGATCACGAGGTCAGGAGTTCAAGACCAGCCTGGCCAAGATGGTGAAACCCTGTCTCTACTAAAACTACAAAAAATTAGCTGGGCATAGTGGTGGGCACCTGTGATCCCAGCTACTGGGGAGGCTGAGGCAAGGGCATTGCTTGAACCTGGGAGGCAGAGATTGCAGTGAGCCGAGATCATGCCACTGCACTCTAGCCTGGACAAAAGAGCAAGATTCCGTCTCAAAAAAAAAAAAAAACAAGATAAAAGCAAAAAAAAAAAAAAAAAAAAAAAAAAAAAAAAAAAAAAAAAAGAAATAAAGAAATAAAGAAAAAGAGGAAAGGAAAGATAGAAAGAGAGAGAGTGAACTCCCCAGCAGATTGCAATATGCAGCCAGAGTAGAGAGCCACTGGTTTAGAGAAAAGGAGAGTTCTGCTGTGATTCAGATCCAAAAGTATGGGGCCAGCAGTGGGGCAAGTCCCAGTGGAAGAGTCAGCTGTAAGGCACAGTACAGAGGAAACTGGCCAGCAGTACGGTATTCAATGTCTGATTGGTTGCAGAAGGTGAGGAAAATAAAACAGAAGGTAAAGACTTAAGCTAGTGTTTTCAGCCTCAGTGATTGAAGAAACGCAGGTTTGACGCAGGGAGGGAGTAACAGCTAGAGATTAGTTACATTTAGACATGTTGAGGCCAGCACGGTGGCTCACACCTGTAATCCCAGCACTTTGGGAGGCTGAGGTGGGCGGATCACAAGGTCAGGAGTTCAAGACCAGCCTGGCCAACATGGCGATACCCTGTCTGTACTAAAAATACAAAAATTAGCCGAGCATGGTAGCACCTGCCTGTAATCACAGCTACTTGGGAGGCTGAGGCAGGAGAATCACTTGAACCCTGGAGGCGGAGGTTGCAGTGAGCTGAGATTGCACCAACACACTCCAGCCTGGGTGACAGAGAGAGAATCCATTAAAAAAAAAAAAAAAAAAAAAAAGACACGTTAAATTCCAGCTGTTGCAAAGAATTTCAGATGTTCTGCAAACAACTGCAGGTTGAAATAAATAAAAACTATACACTATGACCACAAGATAGGAAGCAGGATATAGGGCCGGGTGCAGTGGCTCATGCCTGTAATCCCAGCACTTTGGGAGGCCGAGGCGGGCAGATCACGAGGTCAGGAGTTCAAGACCAGCCTGACCAACATGGTGAAACCCCGTCTCTACTAAAAATACAAAAATTAGCCAGGTGTGGTGGTGCACACCTGTAATCCCAGCTACTCAGGAGGCTGAGGCAGGAGAATCGCTTGAATCTGGGAGACAGAGGTTGCAGTGAACCGAGATCGCGCCATTGTACTCCAGCCTGGGCGACAGGTCAGACTCTGTCTCAGAAAAAAAAAAAAAAAA
>NW_016814113.1:103596-107490 GCF_001698545.2 Rhinopithecus bieti
TGAGGCAGGAGAATCGCTTGAATCTGGGAGACAGAGGTTGCAGTGAACCGAGATCGCGCCATTGTACTCCAGCCTGGGCGACAGGTCAGACTCTGTCTCAGAAAAAAAAAAAAAAAAAGGAAGCAGGATATAAAGCAATGATATCCTGTCTGCCACTTATAACTGTGTGAGTTTAAACAAGCTACTAACCTCTCTGAACATGCTTCCATATCTGTGAAATGTGGTTAGTAATACCTGCCCTGCCCACCTCACAAAATTTTCATATGAGTGAAATGAACATTAAAGAGCTTGGAAAACTATAAAGTGTTACACAGCTGTAAGGTGTAGGACGTATGGTGACATGATTTTTCAACCAAGGTACAAAAGAAATTCAATGGAGAAAAAAAGTCTTGTCAATAAATAGTGGTCCGCCTGGCCAACGTGGCGAAACCCCGTCTCTACTAAAAATACAAAAATTAGCCAGGCGTGGTGGCGCATGCCTGTAATCCCAGCTACTCGGGAGGCTGAGGCAGGAGAATCGCTTGAACCCGGGAGGCGGAGGTTGTGGTGAGCCAAGATCATGCCATTGCACTCCAGCCTGGGCAACAAGAGTGAAACTGCGTCTCAAAAAAATTTTTTTAAATAAAATAATCTAATTCAACATGAAATGATTTGTGTGGATTACTTAGTCACCACTATATTTAGCTGCCGTAACTAAAAAAGGACAGAAGTTATGAGAGAACTACTTACTTAGGCTTTCACTGCCATGAAAATTTAGTCTTTAGCCTATAAAACTTACCTCCACATTAAATTCTGCATGAACCTTGCAACTGAGTAAAATCAAACTGCACCTCATATCAAACACTATGTGCATAATCAAATTTTTGCAAACCTAATCATAATCTAAACCAAGAGTCAGCAAGCTTTTTTAAAAAGGACCAGATAGCAAATATTTTAGGCTTTGCAGCCCATATGGTCCCCGTGGCAACTCTTCAGCTCTGCTGTTGTTGCACAAAAGCAGCCATGGACAATATGTAAACAAATGGGCAGTGTGGCTGTGTTCCAATAAAACTTTATTTACAAAAACAGACAGCAGGGTAGATTTGGTCTACAGGCTATAGTTTACTGACCCCTAATCCAAACATACTAGGAAACAGCTTGTTATGTAAACTAAATTTGAAAGGCGCTGTTAAAATTACATTAAAAAGTTCTTTCATAATGTACTTTCCACATCCCCACCCCTGCACACTTTTCTTTCTTTTTTGTAAATTGAACTTAGAATATTGGATATGCTGCAAACAAAGCAAATCCATACCAAATGTCACTGTGACTGGAAGCACTCTTATTTTGCTTAGTCTCCTAACGTGAAATAAATCTGTGTCTAAATTGTCTCAGAAAGATGACAATTTGATGATCCACTAAGAGCTACAAGTTTGATCCAAAATTGCCTTAATAATCTATGTTATCCTCAAAATAAAATCATTTTTTCTTACACCTAACCCCAACCTTCTCGACCTATCTTCCATAGAAAGAGTAAACACCCAGCTTTTCACTTCCTTCAGCATTAACCACCTCTGGATGATAATTCATTCACAAAGTCAGCCTGAGATCATCAAGAATCACTTGGCTATAGATAGCATGTCCCCTTGGACAGCCCCTTAAAGCCACAAGTATTTTCATAGAGGCAGTGATGTCTTAGCATAACATCTGTAATCTCTTTTGCTTTTTTTTTTTTTTTTTTTTTTTTTTTTTTTTTTTTTTTTTGAGACAGAATCTAGCTCTGTCTCCCAGGCTGGAGTACAGTGGTGCGATCTCAGCTCACTGCAACCTCCAACTCCTGGGTACAAGCAATTATCTTGTCTCAGCCTCCCAAGTAGCTGGGATTACAGGCGCCCACCACCATGCACAGCTACCTTTTGTTTGTTTGTTTGTTGTTGTTTTGTTTTTGAGACAGTTTCGCTCTTGTTGCCCAGGCTGGAGTGCAGTGGCACGATCTTGGCTCACTGCAACCTCCGCCTCCCAGGTTCAAACAATTCTTCTGCCTCAGCCTCACAAGTAGCTGGGATTACAGGCGCCTGCCACCACTCCTGGCTAATTTTTTGTATCTTTAGTAGAGATGGGGTTTCACCATGTTGGCCATGGCTGGTCTTGAACTCCTAGACTCAAGTGATCCACCCGCCTCAGCCTCCCAAAGTGCTGGGATTACAGGTGTGAGCCACCATGCCAGACTAATTTTTCTATTTTTAGTAGAGATGGAGTTTCACCATGTTGGCCAGGCTGGTCTCAAACTCCTGACCTCAGGCGATCCACTAGCCTCGGCCTCCCAAAGTGCTGGGATTACAGGCATAAGCTACCGTACCCGGCCAGAAATGTGTCACTTTTTTAAAAAAAAACATGCTTACAAAAAAAAATTTGCTGCCACATCAAAGCTTCATAAGATTAAAGATTCTTGGCTTCTTTAGACATCATGGAACCTCTGGGTTGTGGATAATATTCTCATCTCGTTTGAGCAGGTGGTTTCACAGGTGTATACTTACATAAAAATTCATTGAGTTGTACACATAAGACTTGTGCCCTTTACTGTATGTAGGCTACACTTCAATTTTTGTTGTTGTTGTTGTTGTTGTTGTTGTTGTTGCTGTTGAGACGGAGTTTCGCTCTGTCGCCTAGGGTGGAGTGCAGTGGTGCGATCTCAGCTCACTGCAAGCTCCGCCTCCCAGGTTCACGCCATTCTCCTGCCTCAGCCTCCTGAGTATCTGGGACTACAGGCGCCTGCCACCACGCCCGGCTCAATTTTTTAAAGGGCATGGTATGGGACAGTGTGCACAGAAGGCTTCTATCTGCATAAAAAGGAGCAGGGAGATTCTCTGTAAGTACATGCTTGGATAGGCATATAATGTGTCTGGAATGATGCACAATAATCTGACAACATTGGTTGTTTAGGGGCACTTAGGGAGGATGTAGGAACGATAAAGATTCATTTGTACTATATACTCTCCTGTGTCTGGTGAATTTTTGCTATACAAATGGGTTTACCTATTTTAAAAATTAGTGAATAGACCATCTCAAGGAAAAAGAAACAAAACCACAAAGTTCTCATGAATGTATCAGAATCAATCCAGTGAGTCGGTCAGTGATACTCTGAGGGAGTGCAATGATGTGCAATGATGAGGGGAAGACTTCCTTTTTTCTTTTCTTTTTTTTTTTGAGACAGAGTTTCACTCTTGTCACCCAGGCTGGAGTGCAATGGCGCGATCTCGGCTCACTGCAACCTCCGCCAAGGGGGAGACTTTCAAATACACTATTCCATCTTTCCAATTTCAGGAGAAACGATGAGGATTTGCGCTCCCTTTCTTCTCTGCTGTAGTTGATATGACAGTCAGCTAATAATGGCAGACAGGGATGAGGTTGGTGATAACATGGAAAGAAATAAACATGCATTGATAATTACCATGAATGAATAATTGTGATTGGATATGATTTTTAATTTTTGCTTTTGTCTTTCAACCCTTTGCTTTCCTTCTATTTTTGTTCTTCTCAGATATATGTATGACATCGAAAGTGGAGATGAGGGCCAGGCATGATGGCTCATGCCTGTAATCCCAGCACTTTGGGAGGCCGAGGTGGGCAGATCACCTGAGGTCAGGAGTTTGAGACCAGACTGGCCAACATGGCGAAACCCCATGTCTACTAAAAATACAAAAAAATTAGCCGGATGTGGTGGCACATTCCTGTAATCCCAGCTGCTTGGGAGGCTGAGGTAGGAGAATTGCTTGAACCTGGGAGACGGAGGTTGCAGTGAGCCGAGATCACACCACTGCACTGCACTCCAGTTTGTATGACAGAGCGAGACTCCGTCTCAAAAAAAAAAGAAGAAAGAAAGAGAGAGAGAGAAAGAAAGGAAGGAAGGAAGGA
>NW_016814114.1:0-4646 GCF_001698545.2 Rhinopithecus bieti
AATAAAGGGTTATATTTTATTATGTTTGAAATACAAACATCTATAACTGTAGAATCTATATCTTGTATTAGTATCTCAGCAAGATAATGGGCTGTATGTTACTGATAAAAACTAACAAAATAAACTTCCCAACATAAGATAAAATATAAATAAGTTAACACAATACACACATACAGTGACAGAGAGAGACGTGGATATATGCACAGAGAACTTTATGTTGAAAGTTATAATATGTTAATCAAATAAGGGAAACTTTCAATAAATGAAGACACATTATGTTCATGCAGAAGAAGATTTAGTACCTTAAATATGTTATTTCTGCCCCCAGAAAATAATCTATAAAATCAATGCTCTTCTACTGAATTTATGAAAAGCTTTTATCATAAATTTTGACAAGGTGATTCAGAAGTTTATACAAATGGAAAATAACAAGAATAGCTAAGCAATCCTGAAGAAGAACTTGCATGGATATGTGCAACCAAATATGAGAATGTATTATAAGTTCTTGTAAAATATTTGCAGGATATTTGTGCTGGAGTAGGAATATAGACTAATGATAGAGCAGAGTAGAAAGTCCAGAAACAGATTTTCACATATTCACAAATCTGACATGTTAGCTATGAAAGTAACATTGAATAAATAATGGGAAATAAAGAATATTCAAAAGCTGGTACTTAAAAATCTGTTTTTCCTGTGACAGAAAAGTTAAATTGGATCATTACTTCATATCACACACAAAAATCAATTACATATAGCTTAAGGGGTGAAATGTGAAAGACAATTCCTTGAAACTTTTAGAGGAAAATATAGAATATAATTATGAAATTAAAAGATACAGTATTTTTGAAATAAAGCATAGAAAATCTAAACCATACATAAGCATATTAATAAATTTAATTATAATACAATTTTGAGAACTTTCAGTTTTCTGTAGAAAAAATGCTATTCATAAATTGAAGGAAGAGATTTACAACACATATAGTTTACAAAGAATTTTTATTCATAAAGTTATTGGTTCGGTACAGTGGCGCACACCTGTAATCCCAGCACTTTGAGAAGCTGAGGTTGGAGAATCACTTGAGCCCAGGAATTAGAGACCAGCCTAGGCAACATAGCAAGACCCTGTCACTGCAAAATAAAAATTGAAAAATAAAATAAAGTAAAATAAACAGCTAGGGGTGGTGGTGCACACCTGTAGTCCCAACTTCTTGGGAGTCTGAGGTGGGAAGATCCCTTGAGCCCAGGAGTTGAAGGCTGCAATGAGCTATGATCCTGCCATTGAATTCTAGCCTATGCAATACAGTGAGATTCTGTCTCTTAAAAAAATTAAAACTTATGAAAAGTTGCTACAAATCAAAAGGTAAAGAATCAATAGAAATGTAGAGAAATTAAGCGAACATAATTTCGAAAAGGAGTAATCATGAAAGATGGATTAAGAGAAAACATCTATTCTTGAAGAAAACCGGGTATCTGAGACATCAATGCCTAGTAGAAGTGAATAGAGAAACTCAGTGTGTTGTGCATGATCACGCCTCAAATCATTACTGGGCACACATTGAAATCATCATCTTATCATATTAAAAGGCCAGGAGTTTCTTGTCCTCAGAATAAAGTCACCCTTTTAATGGCCTACCTGCCTCTACACCTCTATCTTTGTCTGATAATGACCACTTCTCTAAAAAATCTTCTGTGAGAATATCTTATCAAGCTTTTCTCCCAACTTTTGTCATTTCCCAAAAGAAACCTGGGTGTCACAGTTTATTTCTTATCTCTTTAATTTCCTTACGGCTCTATATAATTCCTGTTTTAAGCATAATTTCCACCACTCTCCAACACTTAAAAACTTTCCCTTGTCCTTGGAACATACAGTATGTCATCAATCCACTTACTTATGTCCTTAACCCTTTCTCTGATCATTCTCTTCTCCTCCTTTTAAGTAAGCCCGAATCTCCTGTGGGACCTCATATGCTCTCCCTATAAGT
This sequence comes from Rhinopithecus bieti, assembly GCF_001698545.2. Lineage (NCBI taxonomy): Eukaryota > Metazoa > Chordata > Mammalia > Primates > Cercopithecidae > Rhinopithecus > Rhinopithecus bieti. Next base: position 1,983 of record NW_016814114.1, read on the forward strand.
TCTCTTATATGGTTGGTGTTTGTGTTCTGAGATCAGTGGATCTAATAGATCCAAATAATCATTTTTTCTTCTTGTCCTTATTACTATTTTCAAACCACTTTTATTATTTCCCATATAAATCACCCAGTTTTGAATCCCATATCAAAGACTCACTTCCTAGACAACCTATGAAATAGTAAAAAGTATTGGCAAACCATATATTTGATAAAGGGTTAACATCCAGAGTATATAAGGAACTCAATTCAATAGCAAAAATCTAACCAAACTGATTTAAAATGGGCAAAGGACTTGGGTGGATATTTCTCGAAAGAAGATATGCAAATAAGAAACAGGCATATGAAAACATGCTTAGCATTACTAATCATTAGGGAAATTCAAAGTTAAATTACGAGATACTACCTCACATCTATCTACAATGAGATGGTACCTCACACCTGTCCACAATATTACCACACACCTGTTAGAACGACGATCATCAAAATGATGAAAGATAGCAAGTGTTGGCAAGAATGTAGAGAAAAGGGAACCCTTGTATACTGTTTGTGGAAATGTAGTTGGGCCAGCTTAAGAAAAATCTTATGAAAAACCAGTATAAAGATTCCTCAAAAATGTAAAAGTAGAACTACCATATGACGCAGCTATCCTATTATTGGGTATATATTCAAAGGTAATGAAATCAGTATCTCAAAGAGGTAGCTGTACTCCCATGTTCAATGCAACATTATTCACAATAGCCAAGATATGCAATCAATCTATCCATCAATGGATGAATGGATAAGGAAAACGCACTATATACACAATTAAAAACAATGCAGCCTTTGAAAGAGAAGCAAATTCTTCCATTTGAGACAACATGGATGAACTTGAAATGCATTATGTTGAGTCAGGCACAGAAAGGAAAATACTGTATTATCTTATATGAGGAATCTAAAAAACTCAATCTCTCTAGAAGCTCTAGTCAAACTCTAAACTTTACAGAAGTAGACAGTAGAATGGTGATTACCAGGGGCTGGGTGGGGAGCTTTGAGGGGGACATTAGTCAAAAGAAACAAAACTTGAGTTAGATAGGAGGAACACATTCAAGAGATATATTGTGCAACATGGTAACATGGTGACTATAGTTAATAACAACATACTGTATTCTTGAAAAGTGTTAAGAGAATCGAATTCAAAAGGTCACATTCTCCACACCTTCTCAAACACTTCTTTGGTCACACCCTAGTCTTTGTAACTACAATAATGGTATCCATTCTATTACCCCAATTTCACAATACGAATGACCACCATTTCCAATCTTTCCAGCTCACTTTGCTTAATACTATGACTCTGAAAGTAGTTTAGAACCCCACTAATATTTGATCTTACTACCTTTTTCATACCTATTCACTTTCCCCTTATAATCACTTGCCTTTTTTGCTCAGCTTTAAATCACTAGTGTATCTTTATCATCATTTTATTTCATGTACATTCAACTCTTCATTCCTTCCCTTGCTTCGTACACTTACATGACAAAAATCACGATTATATTTAATTCTAACTCTGTACTTATTGCACATTGGCACCTATAAAATCAAATATAGCTGGAGCAAAACAGAGCTACACATTTTAAAGTTGTGTGGCCTGGTAATGATACTGTATTTGTCTTATCCATTGATTTTCTTACACTTATAATTTTTCCTATCTTTTTTTTTTTCTTCAAATTTCCAAATATTCTTCCAACAATCACTCTCTGGAGATAATTTTGCTTCTGAGTTTACTAAGAAAATAGAAGTAAACATATGATAATTTGCATTAGTTTCTACCACCATATTTATCTACCCACCTACATCCAACTTATTTACTCTGCTTTTTTTTCCTATTAACATTGATTGTCCAAATTCCTAAAAGTGAAATGGTTGTGAGGGGAAATCATTTCACTTTTTTGCTAAATCCCACCCATCAGTCTCCTGAGTTAATTCTTCCTTCTCTACTGAATGATTCCTATAAGCATACAAACATGCTGTACTGTCTCTCACATTCAGTGAGACTATGGCAGCAATCATCCCGATTATTCAGACATTTCCTCTTGAAAAACAGAAAATAACAGAGAACACCATACAACTGTCAACTTCACAGAACCCACAAACTTTACATCGTAAGGAGGCTCCCTAGGAAATACACTGTATTTTTTTTTTATTATACTTTAAGTTCTAGGGTACATGTGCACAACGTGCAGGTTTGTTACATATGTATACATGTGCCATGCTGGTGTGCTGCACCCATTAACTCGTCATTTACTTAAGGTATATCTCCTAATTCTATCCCTCCCCCTTCCCCACTCCCCACAATAGGACCCGGTGTGTGATGTTCCCCTTCCTGTGTCCAAGTGATCTCATTGTTCAATTCCCACCTATGAGTGAGAACATGCGGTATTTGGTTTTCTGTTCTTGTGATAGTTTGCTGAGAATGATGGTTTTCAGCTGCATCCATGTCCCTACAAAGGACACAAACTCATCCTTTTTTATGGCTGCATAGTATTCCGTGGTATATATGTGCCACATTTTCTTAATCCAGTCTGTCACTGATGGACATTTGGGTTGATTCCAAGTCTTTGCTATTGTGAATAGTGCCGCAATAAACATACGTGTGCATGTGTCTTTATAGCAGCATGACTTATGATCCTTT
>NW_016814114.1:9200-16623 GCF_001698545.2 Rhinopithecus bieti
ATTAATTCAAGATGGATTAGAGACTTAAATGTTAGACCTAATACCATAAAAACCCTAGAAGAAAATCTAGGTAGTACCATTCAGGACATAGGCATGGGCAAGGACTTCATGTCTAAAACACCAAAAGCAACTGCAGCAAAAGCCAAAATTGACAAATGGGATCTAATTAAACTAAAGAGCTTCTGCACAGCAAAAGAAACTACCATCAGAGTGAACAGGCAACCTACAGAACGGGAGAACATTTTTGCAATCTACTCATCTGACAAAGGGCTAATATCCAGAATCTACAAAGAACTCAAACAAATTTAAAGCTTTTTTAATGTGGCTACTAGAAAATTTTAAATTTTAAATATATGATTCACATTATATTTTATTGAATAATATTGTTCTAAATGGAACAATCATCAACATACAAATTTCATACTGAGGAACAACACAATGTAACTGAAAATCACACATTTGGGAAACAGACCACAGATAGGTTTGAAATTATTAGGAATATGGACTTGAGCTTATAATTTTTTCACTAAGGTTTAGATTACATACTTGTAAATTAGTAAAAGAAATATTAGCCTTGCAAAATTGTCAATAATAATCAGTTGTTTCTAGAAAGGTTAATACACTGTTGGTACTTCAAAAAATGCTTTTTCAATAGTATGGTTTCCCACAGAACTAATTTTAGTAAGTATTATGGTATTTATTCTGTGTAGTACACTTAGATTGGCACGAGGATATGGCAAAGGTTAACAAAAAATGACCTAAAAGACCTTGTAGAACAATAGAGAATATACATAATAAGAATCTGAAATGAAATGGAAAGGGATTATAGTGATTAATGTGTTATTATCATTTATATGAAAAAATAAATTACTAATTTCAGAGGCAGAGGTTAGGTAAAGAAGACATCACATGAGAGAGGTCACAAAGGATAATATCAACAGTTGATAAATCAGGGATCAGAATGTAAACTATAATTTATTGACATTTATAACTATCTTTACTCGCATTACTTCTTTTGATCTTTACAACCTCTTATGAAATTGTTGTTATTCTGATTTCTATAGTAAAGGTAAAGATATGAACAATTGAAAAGTCAAAGAACTTGTTCAGTGTCACCATGGCATAGCATATCAGTGGAAGGCACAGGACTTGTGGAGAGTTGGGGGCACACTTAGGAAAAATAAAAATCTAGAACTAAAACAATCATTGACTGAAGATGTCGGGACCAGAAAGGTATGTTGGCTTGAATGGATAGTCATGCTCAGAGGCTTTTTCTTTGTTTATTAGGTAAAGGATCATCTTTAGTGGGTTTCAGAGAAGGAATGTTATGAATATTTAAGAGGATATATTGGAAAGGCCTGAAGTTTATAGGAGAAAATAGGTGTTATGTTAGGTCTGTGATTCATATGTGGGGGCAATTCTCTCCCCTCATCCTAGGAGACATGTGGTAATGTCTGGGAACGTTTGTGGTTGCCACATCTATGGGTGGGGTGCTACGGGCATGTAGTAAATAGGGATCAGAGATGCTGAAATAATGTGCTACATATATTAAACAGATCCTCTACAGAAAGCAAATCATCTGGCTAGAAATGTCGTTAGTTCTGAGTGTGAGACAAACCCTGTATTATGAAACTGGTGTCCCCAAGTATGTGCTCACTTAGCACTCATAACTTTTGAATTATATTGAAAACACTTTTATAATTACTTTTGTACTCTCTCACTAAAGACTGCGTAAAAGTACAAGTACTATTTTTTTATCTCAATGTCTCTAGTGCCTTGCACAGCTCCTACCACACAGTAAATAATTAATAGATGATAGCTGATTTGAATTGAATTAAGGTAATGAGAACCTAAACTAGGACAGTAGAACTGGGAATAAAAAAGAAGAGATTTGATATGAAAGAGCTGATACGATTTGGCAATTGACATGGATGATAAAGGAGTGTTTTGCATCAAAAACATTTTGACACAGTAAGCAGGCAGGGAATAAATTCAACTTTGAAAATGTTTTATTTAGTTGCTGGGAGAATAAGGCTGCTTAACAGGCAGTAACAAATATAAGTCTCAAGTGTATAGGAATATTCTGAGAAATCAATGCAAATTGCTGCATTTTGTATAAGTATGAAGCTATGGTAAGGTGTGAAATTGTCTAGTGAGATCGTACAGAATAAAAAAGAATATCAGCTGAAGGCGAACTGCTGGGAATTCCTATACTGAACTTAAGACGTGACTGGAAGAGTCATAGCAAGAAGAATCTTAAGAATAACAGTCAGAAAAATAAAAAGAAAATAAGAGTGCTATAATATATAGCTGCAGAAAAATCAAGTATGATAAAGATTTAGAAAAGATCATTACATTAAGCAATTAACTCTAATCCCACAAACTTTTTAAGTGCATAAAGATTATTAAGTGATCAATATGAGTCTTCCCCTTTTGTTATTTAGTTTTATGCAAAAGGATCACAGTCTACAGTCTATTTTAAATGGATCAAAATCATGACATTTGACTAACTACACTTCCTCCTAAAACACATAACAATAAATCTGTCAACTAGAGTCAATTTATTTCCTTTTCAGTTCTAGTCAGTTTATTTCCTATTATCAACAATCACAAATACTGACCTACATAAAGGCTTACACTAAAAGTTCAAGTTTTCTTTTCTTATGTCAGAACAAACAGTTCAGTGCCTGTTTTTAAATACATTTAATTTTAGCAAACATACACAAAATGAAAAAATGTACACACCATACTTAAATAAGTCCATGGCTTTTCCAAAGTAAATATTCCTGTGCAACCAGTGCACCTTAAAGAAATAGAACATAATCAACATTCATGAAGGCCCACTGGGTTTTGTGCAGTAAGTATCCTGCCAGGGATAACCTTTATCCTTATTTCTCACACCATAGATATATTTACCTATTTTGAAATTTATATATGTGGAATTATGAAATGTGAACGCTTTCGTGTCTAGCTTCTTTAGTTTAACATTAGGTTTGAAATTTATCTGCTGCGTGTGTCTCCAGTTTGGGGAAATGAGCATTTCTGTATATGTATTTTGGCCAACCCATATAGGCATTACTTTAAGATACATAGCCAGAAGTAGATTTGATAGCTTTAATAGAGACCCAGACCACCAGTTTTCCAGAGACATATTATCAGTGTAAACACTCACCAGCTGTGCAAAATAGTGCTGGTTGCTGTACAACCTTACCTGTTTGTTTTCCTTTTTAATTGCAAGCATTCTGGTGGCTGTGTAGCAGTGTCATATTGTGGTTTGAATTTGCATTTCCTTCCTAACTAATGAAGATCAGTACATTTTCAAAGATATGATGGGCATCTTGATATATTATTTTGTGGAGTGCCCACTTAATCTTTTGCCTGCTTTTTCTATTTATTAATTAAATGTTTATTAATTATTATGACATATATTCTATATTCAAAGATTTTGTTAGTAATGTGTACTGCAAATACCTCATCCACACTGTGTATTTAGCCTTTTCACTCATTTAATTAGATCTTTTCATGGAAACATATTATTAATTCTGATATGGTCCACTTTTTTTTTTCTTTATGATGACTTGGAATTTTACCTAAGTATAGGCAGGGGTTGAAGTGGTAAGAGAAATTTAGGAATTTTTGCCTACTGCAACTTAAGAAAGTCATCTCATTTTTTCTTCTAAAAGCTTTATTGGTTTACCTTTTATGTTTATTTCTGAAATACTGGAATTGACTTTTGTGTAAGGTTTGAAGTTCAGGACAGTGTGTGTGTGTGTGTATTTGCGTGTGTGTGCATGTGTGTGTGTATACATATATTCTACATTTTAATATCCAATTGACCTAGTACCTTTCGTAAAGAAAATTTTTATCAATTGTGTTATGCTGTTACCTGTTTCATAAACCAAATGATCATACATGTATGGATCTTTTTCTGTACTCTCTACTCTGTGTCATTGATAAATATGTCTATCTTTGGAGTAGTATCACACTTTCTTAGTTTCTTTATTATATACATATATATACACTGATATATGCTCATATGTTATAGATATATTGGTCCTTGCATGTGTGCAATATATACATGTTATATATAATATGGTAATATATATACACAAATATGGATTATATGTGTATATATGGCAATGTGTACATATATACACAAATGTATGTATATGTATATACATAGATAGGTGAAAATATATGTTCTTTTAGTTTACTCCTTCTTCTTCAAGACTTCCCTAAATTTACTAAGTCATTTGGTTTCATATAAGTTTTTGTAAGAAGATACTGATTTACACACAGATGCACAACTTTGGGGCGTTTCATTGATTTTGTGTTATAACATAGATCAATTGGGGGAAACTGACATAATTATATTTTTATTCAAATTCATGAATGTAAATTATTTCTGTATGTTAGGTATTCTTTAATGCAGATATGAATTATATATATATATATATACACACGTGTGTATACACATGCATGAAGTGGCTTTTAGTAACAAGATCTTGCACATCTTTCATTAGAGTTAATCCTAGAAATTTAATTTTTTATTCTACAGCAAATGTTATCTTTTCACACTTTTAATATATTTTGCTCATTTGTAAAAATTAAATTGATATTATGTATTGAATTACATCCAGCCATATTACTAAATTTAATTACTAACTCCAATAATTTGTCAGAACATTTCTGTGTTTAATTTAATAAGACATCTCTTCCTCTCCCAACAGATGACAAAATTGATATGAGGTAGGTGCTTCACACTGAGAATGACCTGAAGAATATCAGTCTGTACATTTTATTTTACTTCATCATCCACTTTTTCAAGGAAGTTAGGTAGAAGAGATGGAAAGAGAAGTAATCCTCATCTAGATTAGAAATGTATTGTTGAAATAGGTAACCATAAGCTTGAGAGACTGGGCATAAAGCAAGCTAATGCTTTTAGATTTCCATGGGATCCTTCTCTACCACTTTTACAAAATTACAAAGAAATGTTTTCTGTTTCATCAACTGCCTTTATTTCTAAATAATTCTTTAATATTGATTCTTTTCTTTTTTATTAATGAGGGAAATAATTAAGTAACCACCATGTGCTTTGCACCTGGGATATTTATGCTATAATTTGGCTGTGATTTTCTTCAACCATTATCATTGTTACTGCCAGACTAAATTTTCTATAACTTAAGGAATCCTCTCCAAATTTGTCTCTCATTTTGTACCTGTTTTTTTCTTTAACTAGGTTTCGATAAATTATTTATGCCACAAAATTTGAGAGAGCATTACATGTTTTAGATATGGGGCTGACCTCATTTGAATTATTTGCCCTGTAACAGGCTGGCCATAAAAATTTGCCTCTTAAAAGTATCAACAAAGTTAATCTCCAATTGTACATATTTCCCGTAGATCAAGAACTGCCTCTTACTGTGGATCAGGGTCTTGGTAAGACCTTGTTAGTGAGAGAAAAGTGGGTTATCCCTCAGCATGTTGGAGCTGGGATCTGCTGTTCTACTTTGTGAAAAGTCAGAGAAAATATTTTTGAGGAAGAGACTTTACACTGAAAATAATATTCCCTATTATCTACTCAGCTAAAAAAAAAAAAAGGTGAGAAAAAATATATTTGTGGCTATTCCTTATTATTGCAGATAGAACCCAAAATGTTAAAAAAGAAATCTCGGAGAATACATAAAATAAACAGTTGTCATAATAAACCAAGGTAATAAAATCAAATATGTGGATAGCCTGCAATCCCACCTGGCTTTATAATAGTGCATAAAATACTAAAACGTCCAGAGACATTAAGTAGACAAGGGGATGGAATCCCAGATGGTATTATTAATGATAGAAATAGTAGAGGTAACTTTATTTGTTCAATTTTTAGTTAAGAGCATACAGTTTATTTGAGTCCCTCAAATATCCTTGTGATGTTAGTAAGCAATTTAAAGTAGAAAGAAACTGAAGCAAAGAAAGGCTTAATGATTTGCTCCAATCCTTTTAACTTGCCTCAGGACTGAAAGATTGGATGTGAGAGCTGACAGTAACAGCAGATGATAGCATAGATAGCAGTTTACAGAACACCCAGTAATAAATAATCATATTATGATTGTAGAATACAAGCCAAAACCTGATGAGTCACTACATTGTACACCACATAATGAGGAAATTAAGACTAATCTGTAAAACTGGCTGGAAAAAAAACCTCAAATTACAATATTACTTGTGTTTCAAGGGCAGGAAAATGCTATTCCATTGTTTTTAAACTACAAGAAATAGTGAGAGCAGAGAGAGAAAATAAATGGACACAACCATATGACCATTTAACATTAATGATATTAACTCAACAGTAATTTTTTAGTCTCTCCACGTGCCCAGAGTAATAGTACTTCCAGGAAATACAGAGATAAGACCCGGGCTCTTCTCTGAAGAGGCACTGCAAGAGATAAATTATTTTGTCTATTGAATGAGACAAATATTTTAAAATCAAATTATACAATGTTCTGTGAAAGTTTAAATAGCAAAATAAAATAAGTAAGAGGAAAGGTATATGCTAAATTCGTCCAATAATTCTAATAGGCTGAATAATAGCCCTCAAAGATATTAGCTTCTAATCCCCGAAAAAAATGTGTTTTCTCTTTTTTTCTTTTTCTTTTTTTCTTTTTTGTTTTTTTAGAAATGGAGTTTCGCTCTGTCACCCAGGCTAGAATGAAGTGATGCAATCTCAGCTCACTGCAAGCTCTGCCTTCCAGGTTCACGTCATTCTCCTGCTTCAGCCTCCGGAGCAGCTGGGACTACAGGCGCCCGCCACCACGCCTGACTAATTTTTTTGTATTTTTTTAGTAGAGACGAGGGTTCACCATGTTAGCCAGGATGGAAAAAAAGTTCTTTGCAGAAGTGACTGTTAATGATCATGGGATGGAAATATCCTGATTTATAGTCCCTAAATGCAATCACAACTATTCTTAGAGCCTCACAAACAAATTATGCATGAAAGAGGAGGAGGCAGGCCGGGCGCGGTGGCTCAAGCCTGTAATCCCAGCACTTTGGGAGGCTGAGACGGGCGGATCACGAGGTCAGGAGATCGAGTCCATCCTGGCTAACACGGTGAAACCCCGTCTCTACTAAAAAATACAAAAAACTAGCCGGGCGAGGTGGCGGGCGCCTGTAGTCCCAGCTACTCGGGAGGCTGAGGCAGGAGAATGGCGTAAACCCGGCAGGGGAACTCGCAGTGAGCTGAGATCCGGCCACTGCACTCCAGCCTGGGCGACAGAGAGAGACTCCGTCTCAAAAAAAAAAAAAAAAAAAAAAAAAAAAAAAAACGAAAGAGGAGGAGGCAATATGACAACAAAGGCTTCAGGCCACAAAACAAAGAATGCTGAAGCTACCAGAAGGAAGTAGGAAGCAACAAAGAGTTTAGAGCTTCCTGTAG
>NW_016814114.1:16791-40815 GCF_001698545.2 Rhinopithecus bieti
AAAAAAAAAAAAAAAAAAAAAAAAAAAAAAAAAAAAAAAAAAAGAAAGAGGAGGAGGCAATATGACCACAAAGGCTTCAGGCCACAAAACAAAGAATGCTGAAGCTACCAGAAGGAAGTAGGAAGCAACAAAGAGTTTAGAGCTTCCTGTAGGAGCATGGGCCTGTTCCCACCTTGATTTTGTCCCAGTAAAACTGATTTTGGACTTCTGGCTTCCAGAACTGTGAGATATTAAATTTCTGATGTCTTAAGCCACCAAGTTTGTGGGGTTTTTTTTTTTTTTTTGTTTTTTTTGGGGGGGGGGGATTGCTTTTTTTTTTACAGTAGCCACAGAAAATTAATAACATATATACCAAGAATAAGGAAGCTCAATCTCAAAAATCTGTTTAAACAACTTTAGAGGGAAATTATTGCTCCTGACTTTGATATATCTGTTTGTCTTTTTGGAGTTGTCAACTCAGCTTTAGTCATGGAATCTTCTGATTCCCTCTGGATATTTAGATATGTACAGCCCAAATGGAGCAAATACCAACATATATATTGTCTTTTCCTATTTCCATCATGTAGGCATAAGATCTGAGAAACACTTCATGGAAGGACTGGGATTTGAAGAATGAATTCAGTAAAAATTAAAAGAGAAAAAAATTCTAGGCAAGTAAAACGGCACGAGTAAAAGAACAGAAAAGACAAAAGTTCTGTTTATATCATTGATTGAGTTGGTTGAAGAGATAAAACAATATTTAAACAGTTTGAAAGAGCTATATGAAATTGAGGACATGACTAAATGATAGAGTGACTAAAACCAAATTGGGAAATAATGTGGAATTGTGATGATGTCTTGTTAATGAATGTGTTCTAGGGACTTAGAGTTGATGATTTAAGTATAGGTGAGATGACCAACCTTAGCTCTAATTCTGTGAGCATACTGTTTGTGCCTTCCCCAATAAGACCTTAACCATGTTTGAAACTCTAATTGCCTGAGTGTTTCTGCTAACAGGATGTACCTTGTATAGTTGCTATCTCTTATAGCTGACCTCAACTAGAGAAGGATGTCCCAGGTTCTTTACTTCTTGGGTGAGATATCTCTGAGGAGTTTTCTGCACTGACTCCCAGAATCCTCAACAGGTTCAAGCTCCAGTTTCCCCAGTGGCACCTTGTCAGATCATAGAACTTACTGTCTGAATTGCTTTCTCTGTCTCTTCCTAGCTCTCTGACCAGTGATACCGAGGATCACCTATCATCTCCAAGTAGCCTACCTGTTCTCTAACCGTGTCTCAATAACTGAATCAGCAAAGGCCAAACTAAGATCATTTTTTTAAACTTTATTTTTCTATCACACTGTCCAATAATTAATTTTCACAGAGTAGGAAGTCTATGTAATTTTGCATTAACTATAGTTTTTGAATAAAATACAATTGACCAATTTAGGTTTGATTTTCTGATAGTGAATAATACTAGCAGATTATCTGTTGTGTATCTGTAATTAGATTTAACTGAATGCTTTGTATTTTTATTGCTAAATCTGGCAGCCTTGGGAAATGATAAGTAATAGGTTTATTTGGAAAGACCTTGCATATCAGGAAAAGAAAGACTCTAACCTGAAGCTAACTCTTTGTGCAGGAGACTTTATTAAAACTAGGTTTTAACAGCAGTTTTTAATATGTCTTCATTGTGTGCAGCTTAGTGTAATTTGACAAAGAGTACAACTTGCAATAATTTCTTTTAGAGAAACCATAGTTATGGTCTCAATTTTTTAATTATTCAGTTATTTCAATCAATTTCTGAAAAGTGTCAGAAAGATGCTCAAATTCGTTCATATAAAAAGCAGATTGTCTAAATCTGGAAACTCTTTGTGTGGTTTTATTTTCCATCTCAGATAAGCTCATAAGCATAGAAACAGAATCACCCGCTTTTTTTTTCTTTTTTAAATGTGTTCTCTTTCTCTTCCACACTCCATATGGTTCTTTTCTGCTTTTGTCCTTCTCACCAGCAAGTTTAAAATTATACAGTATTTAACAGAAGTAGCTATTTTCTCCATGAAAATTAGTTTTATTTATTTGCTTCATCTAAGACATGTTGTTGTGTATTATGTTCACTGTTATCTTCACCTGGATCCATTCCAGAGTGAAAGTGATGTTTGCAATGGTTTTAGAAGCAGCATTTTAAAGCTTCAAGTTAATTTTAAGAGCCATTAAACACATTAAAATAAAATACTTCAAGCATTTACCTTTGCCATTCTCTGTCGTCCCCACTCATCATCTGCATCTTTCCTTTATGTAAAGTAGTAAAATTACTTCAAAATATACCTACAGAATTATTCTCAGGTATTCTGTGTTGATTGGTGTGTTTCTTCCCGAAATTTCCATATGACTTAAGAATCATAACATAATCATCTATGACGTACAGCTTTCTTTTTTCATGTAACTTTGTGTGCCTGCATTATGACTTCTGAACAAATTATATGCTTCTTAAGAAAAGATGTATAGTTTCGCTTTATTTTATCTTTCTTTGGCTAAAGAACATTTCCTCCTCTGTGTGAAGTTTCCATTCATATGCCGAAAATAGCATGTCACACTGTTGTAATTTTTGGTTGCTTGCCCAATTCCACAGCAATGCTAAGCCCCCTAGTTTGCTTTATGAAGGTAGAAACTATGTGTTAGTCTAGTGAATGGATAAATAAATATATTTGTAAACTCATGGAAATACATCAAAATATTACTTATAAACTTTCAAGATATTTTCTATTTTAATTTTAGTTGTTTTACATAATGCTAACTTATTTTCTGTTGTGAAAATGGCTTATTGCAGTTATCTCAGCTGCACTTGTAAAATAAGGACATTGTCATTCAATTTATTTTCTAATCAAGCAAAGCTTTTCCACATTTTGTGTCACATTATAGGAAATTTATGCTGTCTTGCTAGTTTTAAAGTTCTCTTTCCTCATTTATCCCCAACTTTAAATAGCTTTCAATCCCTGGTCTCACTTCCCACATTCTTCATTAAAAGAATCTCTTACTTCAAACAACACTAGTGTCCCATAAGATTTCTGCATAAATCAAAATAGGTCTTCATGAATATCCAAATTCCACTTTAGGGAATGATGTTTTTTTCTGATGCAGTGTGTAATTCTTCAATTGAAGAGTAATTTATGTGGAAAAGAGCATGCTAGGGAACTCTCCACTTTACACATTGGCATAAATTAAAGGTTGTAATATGCCTCTGCATGTAGAGAATTATTGAACACATTTTCTTAGTAGAACAGTCTGTAATAACCGTGTCAAATAAGTTATAATTTATATGTTTTAACTGAGTTACTCAACTCATGTAGCAAGGAGATGGCAGTGCTTTTAACTGCAACCAGCTTCCAGATTTTGATCACCTGTTTTTGTGCTTTAGGACACACCGATAATCTTTGGTAGACCCAGATATTTTGTTCAAGGCCAATGTTATTTACAGGCAGAGTTAGCAAATAGTTCATAAGCCATAATTTGAGGGTAAATTGAAAAAAAAATCTTGGCTCACGTGAATTCCATTATTAATGTTGTGGTTAATAGGAAGATAACATATGTTAATTTATTGAAGTTATTTGGCTATGAATTATAAAAGTAATATGCATAAAAATACATGATATGGGTACTCTTGTCTTCTCTTAATGAGAATTGAAGTTTAGAATGGTTAAATGCCAATAAATCAAACATCCGAGGAAAACGAAACTCAGTGAAATTAAATAATTTGTCCAGGTAGCTTTAGAACAAACATTCAAATCCATGACCTTCTGACAAGATAAGCTGGTATCAATCACTATCTTAACTTATCTATTTATTTCATTCTTTCTTTCAATCATTCATTCCAAAATAATTCTAATTTTAAAATACAGTGAAAAAAATGAGACAAATTATCACTTGTCTACAACTTAATGTATCTTATGAGTTGTGATATATGATATCTTCAATTTTATTGATTTTTACATATTCTATAATTTCAACTTTGATTTGCTATAACGTTTCAGGTATTTGAAACTTTGCTATTGATATTGCTTTTATTGTCCACACATTTATAATTAACTCTTGCTATATGGACTTCGTGAAGAAGAATATATTCTGTAACATCTTGGTCTTTTCGATTTATTGGAGTTTCTTCAACATTTTGTGCATGGGTAATCAATATGAATTTATACAGATACTGAAAAGAGGAGGACTTTCTTATCATTAGTCCGTTTAAAAAATTTAACCAATTTATCTGCATCTTTATTTTCTGGTTTTTGCTGTTGTTGTTGTTACAAATTGCTCTTTTAAATCAATACACTTCTGTCATTTTCACATCAATAAATTATTGCGTTTCTAACAGTATTTCTAATATTTTGAGACTTTTAAAATAAAAGTGCCATAAATTTTATAGGTTTTATTATAAAATATTTTGCTCTACATAAAATTATTTCAATTTAATGATAATTTTCTTGTATTAATAATCCTACTACTATATTTAACTTTTATGAGCTAAAATTTCACAGCTGTTATCATAATCTATTGTACACATTTTTTCATGAGAACGAATTTTGTAATTAGTATCATCTGAATGTATGTTTTTAATTCTGTCAGAGAGCCTTTTCAATTAAAATAAAATTTAATCACAAAGAAAGACATTTTGCATATAATTAGTTACACATTACTGAGTAGTATGAAAAACATAAAATATATTATTTGCTTCAAACTCATTTGGTTAATCAAGTATATATTTGTTTTGCATTTTTCTGCACCTAACAGTATATTCATATAACTTACTTAAAATTATATTCATGTAGTTTTTTTTTCTTTTCGTTTTATCAACAAGGCAAAACATGCACATTATTCTAGAATATTCTTTTCTTTTTCACTTAACCATCCATAATGACATTCATCCATACCAGTACCTATAGTCCACCTCATATTTTTAGTACCTGTATCATATTATATAATATGGGTATACTTTATTCACTCAAAAACTAATACATATTTTAAAGCTCTAAAACATTTTGTACATAAATTCTTATGTTATGATGGTTTTAAACTATCAGCTGGAATTCTAAACGATGACATGGATTGATGAAGATATAAATAAAGTTTTATTTATAAACAATACCACTATATTTCTCGTCCTACCCCCAATAGCATATGTAGTTCACAATCCAGTCAATAGTGTAGTACACATTACCATGCCTTCCAGAGTATAAAACAAATGTAGTCTTTTAAAATTTCTCAAATATTATAGTGATTATTATTTTAGTTTGCATTCCTAATTACTAGTTTGGTTGAATTCATATTCATGTTTTAGTGGCCTATTTGCATTCTTTAACACTTTTTCCTTTGAGTTAATCATCATTTTAAAATGATTCCTTTTAGCAGAGATATATCTCATGTGTATTGCAAATGTTTCTCTAATCCATTATGTCTATATATATATTTTAAACTTATTTAACTTAATTATTCAATATTTTATTTTCAAATACCTGTGTTTTCTATGTTTTTTCTTAGTATGGGGTATTTAATTTATACATACTCTTACAACTATTATGTTTGCTTCTGTCTCTGTCATGTTGTTTAATGACTAGTATTTGTTTCTTTGTACTTTCCATCTTGGCCCTTACTCTCAATAAAATCTTTTTACTTGCAGGTGTCTTCAGAACTGCGTGCAAAGTTGGTCATTCTACTTTAATTTCAGTAAAGGGCACAATGTCATTCTTTTGTGAAGAATATTATGCTACGCTAATCATTCATGCAAATGTTTAAGAACATAAAATTACAACCTAAATATTAGAAATTAAACTGTATAAACATTTTTCTAATTTTCTCTTGTTAAATTTTTGGATATGGGAGTAATGTATGCCATCGTGTCTTTTTACATAGGAAAATTAGGAATCAGTTTATAGCCATAGTCTTATCAAGTATATTCTACTTAGACAAAATATGTTCAAATATATGGTAACTGCAGTTTGAGAAATTGCTGATCCATTTTTTAAACAAAGGTGTTAAATAGCATAATCTGCAATAGGAAAAAAACCCACATCTTCTTGATAGCACAACTATAAATTTAAAGAATGTTGTCTCTTCTTCAGGAAAAGACTCCAGTGATATTCTTCACTAGTTTGAATACACAAAAATTTAACAATGTGTATAATATTGTCAAATGTCAACTTGGAATATCAATTTACGGGTTTACATAATTTGCTGGAAAAATATTTTGCCTTAAATTTGTCTATATGTGATGTTTACTGATCTCAACTCTTTTAACTAAACATTACAGTCACAATGTTTTTGGTTTTTCTTTTGGTGATTTTTTCACTTATATTTTCACTGTTTATCCAGTAATTACTTATATCATAGCATTATTATGTTATCTGGGCCCTTGAGTATCTGAGAATTTATTAATTTCAAACAAAGTTCTAACCCTGCTTTGTTTGGAATTTATGGATAACATTTTTTTTCTTCAGAACTCTGAAGCTCTAATGTTCAGCTCTTCTAAAACAATGTACTTTTTTTTATTTGTAAATAAATTGTTTTTGTTTCTTATATTCTTGGATATTTCTGTTTGGACAAACAGAGGCAAGATGGCGCAGTTCCGGGTTCTTCACCGTCAACTTTCTGGCGCCCAGGAAAGACACGGTCGACTGCGCAGGCGCAACCCGACCTCCTATGGAGAAAAACCGGAACCCGCCTAGCCACGCCTACCGACCCACTCCCCCACCCGCCTATGTCCCGCCCACTGCCCTCCCACTCCCGGGCCCAGGACATAAAAGCCGCTCCCGGCGGGCGCGCGCTGCGAACTTCCTCGGCCCCTCCTACTACGCGGGACCCAGGAACCTCGCCCCAGAACGCCGTGGGAACTTCCTTGGCCCCTGCTCCTGTGCGGACCTAGGAACCTCGCCGGAGAATGCCAGAGCGACTTCGTCGGCCTCCACCGCCGGAGACCGGTGAACCTCGCCACTCCCTCACATTGGCTTGTAAATAAAGTGTTTTTTTGCCTTGCCTACTTGCCTTTTCTCTGGCATTTGCTCTGGGGTCGCATTAAAGCCAATCAATTTCTTTATTATTATAGCTTAAAATTTCCAATGAAATATAATTTGCTGTTATTCTCTTTATTAAGCTTAAAATACTTATATCTTTTACATTTTTGGTCTGAATTATTTATTTATATTAGAAATTATTTCTTGAGTGTTATGCTGTTAGTATCATTGTCTAAGTTTTCACCTTGATTATGGATACAGAAGGATGATAATGACTAAAACAAAAATTAAGCAGTAAATGCCAAATGTGACATGCAGGGTCTTATTTTTGCATGGAGGAGACTGAGAGAGCAAGAATTGTAGATGTGATAGTAACATCAAGAAACTTTGGCTCCATTCTACATGACGGTTCTACCTCTGGACTTAAAACTAGGGTAGATTTCCTTATTGCTCCTCATTGCCACTTCTGGAACATTTTCTTCCTTTCTTCACTAATAACTACTAGCTTTAGTCGCATAAGCCACCAACTATTATAGACATCATCTAATGCCTAGAGTCGTTTTCTCCAATTTCTCAAAGAAACTCTAGAATATGTCACTCTCCCCAAAACTTTTCTTTATTTCTTACTGATTTTAATATCCATATAAATAAATCTTTTAATCTCCTGGATTCTTACTTGAACACCTCCACACCAATACTTTTGATTTCCATTCTACTCCAGCAGTCTATCTTCATGAACATATGCTAACTTTTCCGTGTGATATGTACTATTTCAGTGTTAAGTATCCATCCCTCCACATTTACCAACTATCTTCTACTAGTCATTTGACTCCAATAGTCCTTCAACCCCAATGATACCATTGATCTATAAACTTTTCTCTTTTGCTTATTTCATCATATGTTGAGACCTCTCTCCTCACTCAAACTAAAATCCAATGTCATAATAATACTAATTATTTTGAATATAACCTCATAGGCCTTGTATTTTTGCCCTTTATATTTGCTTGGTAAAATACCAACCAACCCTGGTTAAATACTAATGAAGCTTAACTTACCTGGAGAAAAATTGATAGCCTTATGGACTGATCTCATTTAAAATCCTATTTTCCTTAATGTGTCTTTACCTATCCAGTTATCCTGTATTTCCCTGGCCCATTCAGTCTTTCACTTCTTAAAATTCTGTATTATTATTCTCTTTTCTCTTCAAATTTTCAATGCCATTTCACTCTCACTTGCAAGTTGTGCTTATTATTTTACTGAAGAAATTAAAGAAATAAGATAAGACATTCCACAAGCTTCCCTCACCTCATTCATCTATCCTGTGTTACATCTGAAATATGTTTCCTGCCTCTGTTCTCCCCATATGCTAGAGATATTGTCTATGTACCCATAAGAGCAAACCTACTATATTTGCCCTAGTTGATACTTTTAATATCTATTCAAATATAGCAATTTTTTTTGCTTTTCTCTCTAGCGTAATGAACTTCTCCTTTCTCTGTTAAAGCATTCCTACCTGCATATTCATCAAATGTTAGTATCTCTCCCAATATACAAGCAAGAATAAGACTTCTCTCAACTGCATATTCTCTCCAGTCACAACTTACTTCTCCACTTCCAACTATAGCAAAACTCCTCAAAATACATGTTTTTCTTCAACATGGCAAGCAGAATGATGCTTTTAAAATGCAAGTTATGCCAAGTTACCCTTCCAATTTTTTTGTTTTGTTTTGTTTTGCTTTTTAATTATAAGGGCTAAACCTCTTATAATGGCCTAAAAGTCTTACAAGGACCTAAGAGTTTTACAGTCTCTGTCTCTGATTGCCATCCTAACCTCACATCCTATCACTTTCTTCCTTTGTAGTTCAATGCAACATACTGGCCTTATGCTGTTTCTCACCTGTGTCTGGCTCTCCAAGGCCCCACCCATCTGCAAGGCTCAACTCTCATTTTCCTTAGATAGTTGTCAAATGTCATCTTCTACGAAAGTTCTTCCTCTACCCAATGTACTTAAAATTGCAATCTCTATAGGACTTTCTATTTCCTTTGATTCATTTACTTTTCTTCATAAAACTTAACACCTTCTAATACCTAATATCTTACATAAAATGTTGTATTAGTCAGGGTGCTCTGGAGGGACAGCATTAACGGGATATATGAGCATATGAAAGGGAGTTTATTAAGAAGTATTGACTCACATGATCTCAAGTGGAAGTCTCACAATAAGCTGTCTGCAAGCTGAGGAGAGAGAAAGCCAGTCCAAGCCCCAAAACCTCAAAAGCAGGGAAGCCAACAGTGCAGCCTTCAATCTGTGGTCAGGCAAAGGCCTGAGAGCCCCTGGCAAACCACTGGTGAAAGTCCAAAAGTCCAAAAGTCCAAAAGCTGAAGAACTTGGAGCAAAATGACCAAGAGCAGGAAGCATCCAGCACAGGAGAAAGATAAAAGCCAGAAGCCTCAGCAAATCTGCTCTTTCCAGCTTCTTCTACCTGCTTTACTGTAGCCACACTGACAGCTGATCAGATGATGCCCATTCAGATTGAAGGTGGATCGGCCTTTCCCAGTCTGCTGACTCAAATGTTCATCTCCTTTGGCAACACTCTCACAGACACTCCCAGGAACAATACTTGGCATCTTTCTACCCAATCAAGATGACACTCAATATGAACTATCACAAATGTGCTAAATTTATTTTTTGCCTTCTTTCCAAAGAGTGTAAAAACTTCAAGAGGCAAAGGTTTTGTTTGTTGTTATAATTTCAACATTAGGTATATTCTGCTACGTATTATGTGCTCAATATATGTTTATTAAATGAATGGATAAATGAATGGGTAAAAGAATATAAATAATCTGCCAGACATAGGCCCTCTGTTTCTCTATCAATCATGTTGCCTATATCTTTGTAAAAAATGGCTACCAGAACAATGCACACACCCTGGGGCTTCCGAGTGTTGTGGGTAAAGTCCATTTGCTATAGGTATGAAGTTACAAGAATCTAAATAGATGACAGAAGTTCACATTTCAGCATGCCTGTCAGTTGCTGCAGGAAACACAGCCTTAGGGAGAGAACTAGGGGCAGACATGCCCTGAATTTTCTTGTGCTGGAGCCCTTTAATCACCCACCAGTGGCTTCCACTGGCAAACCCTGAATAGAAAAAAAGTTGATACAAGAGCCTGAGAAGCACAGGTAGCAGGAATTTCTCATATCTCCCTTGTTTGGCTATCTAGTGCAAGATCCTTTGCCACAGACCTTGCATTAAACGGCCAAATAGGGGAAGTGTGAGGAAAAGATCTGAGGGCGAAATTGTTCATCGTCGGAACACCATTGTTCAAAGATAGTTTAGAAAGAACTGGCAAAAGACAGCTAAACACTTATTCTCAAGTCACTGCCTTGCCAGAAAATCCATAGTGGACTTTACACTTTTCCTCTTGGACAAAGTGTAATTAATACGAGTTAGATTACCTGCAGAATAGAGGACTGAAATACCTATTTTAAAGTAGAAGAAATATCTTCTAATAAGGACCAGATGCTTAGCTTGAACTCTGAATGACATTCGTGACAAAAGTTGCATTATTCTACACTAGTTCTAAGTAGACCACTTGGGCCTGGAAGCAGTTTATCTTGTATTTCAAAGTCAAACGAACTCTTGGAGTATTTATTTTATTTTATTTTTTAAGCAGGTTCTTGCTCCATTGTCCAGGCTGAAGTGCAATGTCACAATCGCAGCTCACCACAGCCTCAACCGCCCATGTCCAAGTGATCTTCTCACCTCAGTGGAGTTTATTTCATCCCACATACAGCCAAAATTGCTGTAATCCCAAAATTGCTGTCAAACTTCAACTATTTCATGTACTGTAAAATTTCTCCCACCTTGAAATGTCTACTGCATGAAGATTCTTTGAGCTGAAAAAGAATAAATTATAACGATTGGCATTTACGAACAAAGATAAAACAGACATTTAAGTTTCACCCAGTTGTTGACAGATATTATCACAGAACTGTCATTTGGGAAATTGGCACACTGACAATCATGGTCATTTTACACTTTTAAAAATATCTTATGGATCACCTTGGTTTTCTTTCTATTAGGAATGTTACATTACTGGATAAAGAGATGTAAAAGAAAGGCATCTTTTTGATACTCATTTATTTTTCATCAACAGAGATTTGTACTCACAAAGAGAAAGTATGCTCACATAGGTCTGGTTGCACTGTGTGCCGCTGGAATATAAAAGATAATAAAAAGTGATCAGAGCATGAGATGCTGTGGTGGGAAGCTAGTTAACTAGAGAGCACTGGTCAACTGGCAAACAGATCTGTGAGGCTGCAGGATGAACTCGGAGGACAGTGAAAACTGAGAAGCCTAATTCCATTTCTGCACTTTAGTGTGTGCACTGACTGCTTAACCTACTCCTGAGTACGTGCTATGTGAGAAAAATAGAATCTCTATCAAATAGTCAGGTTGTCTGATCTTCCATAATGTGTCGCTTGAAATTATTTTACACATGACTCCTTGCTAGACAAGACTGAATCTGAAATGGAATTTTTCACAGCATGAGATCTTAAATTTAAAACCGCCCTGTTCAGTTTTATTGACAGTGGTTTCTAAAACTAATGATTACTTTTATTTTCTCTATGAAGCAGCAAATCTATCACAGGTAGACACAGAGATGTATATGCACAGGGGCATGATTAAAATGTTACTTATTCTGGTGAACAACTGGAAAATACTTAAACATCTAACAAAGGAGAGACAGCAGTGTGGTTTAAAACACTATGGTTTGTACATACAAATAATACTATGCTTTTCCGTGAAACATCCCTTTTCCTGGGCCCATTTCTGAAAGAAAGAATTCCTACTAAAATGACTCACGTGTCCTCTTTTCCTACCCTTTTGCACATCCCTCCTTGACTGATCAGTTTCACTAAAAGGACATATATAATTCAACCAATGCTTCTCTTTACAAATCAAACCTGTCTTCTGAATGTATGTGTTCATTGTTCCTTCAAGTTATAAACTCATAGGACCAGACTATACCCCTGCAGACTCCAAGGATGGATTCCACAGTGGATCCATAATACAGTATTGGTAAACTTGCTTGGTCACCGATCTATTTACTTCTATCAGATTATCATCAGTAATAGAGGTAATATTTTTATCATTTTCTCTCAATCTTCCCCGTCTGCTCATCTCTCAATTATTTCTTTAGAAAGAAAGGAGTTGTTTCTCGTTTGTTTTGTTTTATTGACTCAACTGAAATCTTAGTTTTACCAACTAGGAACATTAAAAGTAGACAAAAGCTGTAATTTGAATACCAAAGTACATTATGAAAATTGAGGTTTCTGGTTTTCTCAAAGCTTTAAATTTTTTACCTTGATTTGGTTTTAGTTTGGCAAAACTAAAACATATGTGGGACTTAACGAACTATTGTAAGAAAAATACACTTTTAACCACTACCCAGATCCTGCCCTGGCCTAGTTAATAAAACTTTGTCAGCCATCCCAAAAGTCATCCATGTGCCCTGTCCTAATGACAGATCTCTTCTGTGCATCAAAAGAAACAAACACCAATTTGTATAGTAATTATTTTCTTTCATTTATTTACTTTTATATTTGTCTAGGTATACATGCATAGGCATTAATAGTATAGTTTTGCCCATTGTTTTAATTTCATATGTCTTTTAACTTTTTATTAACATATAGATTCTTCTTTGTTCATTTCTCTTTTTTGACTTTTTTTTTTTTTAGAGCAGTTTTAGGTTTATAGAAAATTTGAGTGGAAAATACAGAAATTTTCCATCTACACCCACTTACCACACACATATAGCCTCCCACATTATCAACATTCTCCACCAGAGTGGTACATTTGTTAGAACTGAACCTACATTAACACATCATTGTCATCCAAAGTCCACACTTTAAGGGTTATTCTGGTTGTACATTCTATGGGTTTGGATCACTGTCTAATGACATGTGTTCACTATTATAGTATCACAGGGAATAGTTTCATTGCTCAAAAAATCCTCTGTGTTCTGTTCCACTCACTGTCTCCTAGAAAACACTGATCTTTTTACTGTCTCCAAATTTGACTTTTCCAGAACATCATTTTGTTGGAATCTCACAATGTGTAGCTTTTACAGATAAACTTGCTAAGTAGTAATACGCATTTAAGCTTCTTCAGTGTCTTTTCATACCTTGACATTCATTTCTTTTTAATGCTGAGTAATATTCTATTGTCTAGATGGAATAATTTTTTAAAATATATTTACCTACTCACGGGCAATGAAATTTGTTTATTTATTTACCTATTCAAGCAAGCAAATTTATGTTTCCAAGTTTTGGCAATTCAACATAAAGTTGCTCTGAGTCATTTTGCTCAAGTTTTTGTGTGCACATGTTTTTAACTCCTTTGGGTAAGTTCAAAGGAGTGATTTCTGTATCACATGAATACAGTATCTTCCATTTTGTGAGAACATGACAAATGTCTTCCAATGTGTTTGCACTTTTTTCATTCTCATCAGCAATAAATGAGAATACCCCACCTCCTCGCCAGCATTTGGTTCTGTCAGTGTCCTGAATTTTGCCCATTCTAATAGGTATATAGTGGTATCTCATTGTCACTTTGGTTTACACTTCTCTGATAACATATCATGTGGAGTAAATTTTAACATGGTTATTTAGCATCTGTGTCTCTACTTTGATGAGCTCTGTTAATGTCTTTGACCCACTTTTTAATTGAATAGGTTTATTTTCTTATGGCTTAGTTTTAAGAGTTCTTAGGATATTTGTGATAATAGTTCTTTATAATGTATGTCTTTTGCAAATATTTTCTCTTAGTCTGTGGTTTGTTTCCTCTTTTTTTCCATTTTGTTGATAGTCCCCTTCACAAAGTGGATGTTTTTAATTTTAAAGAAGTCCAGCTTATCAATTTGTTTTATTCATTATGTATTTGGTGTCCTATCAAGACAGTTATCACTAAGCCCCAAGATATATAGATTTTTTTCTATGTTATCTTTAAGGGGTTTTAGAGTTCCTTATTTTATGTCTTATTTATGATCCATTTTGAGTTAATGTTGTGAAGAGTGTAAGTCTATATCTGGATTCATTATTTTGGCATGTGCATATCTAGTTCTTACAGAACCATTTATTTAAAAGACTATCTCTATTGCATTGCCTATATTGCCTACACTGCATTGTCTATATTGCCCATATATTGGCTGTACTTTTTATGAATCTATTTCTGAGCTCTCTTTTCTGTTTCATTGATATATATTTTCCATCACCATCCTTTTTGATTACTGTATATTTATACTAAGTCTTTAAGTTAGAGTTAGTCCTTCAATACTGTTCTTCTTTAATATTCAGTTTGCTATTCTGTGTTGTCGACATTGCCACATAAACTTTAGAATCAGTTTGTAAATACCCACAAAATAACTTGCTGGGATTTCGGTTGGAATTACATTAAATCTGTATATTAAGTTGGGAAGAATTGACATTTTGACAACATGAGACTTATCCATAATCATTGAATATCTCCCACATATAGTTCTTCCTCGATTTCCCTCTTAAGTTTTATAGTTTTCCTCATATTCATGTTGTATGTATTTTGTTATATTTATATCCATTTCATTTTGGGGATTATAATGTAAGTGATACTGTGATTTTAACTGTAAATTACACTTGTTCGTTGCTGGTATATAGAAAAGCATTTGACTTTTATGTATTCAACTGGTATCCTGCAACCTTGCTGTAATCACTTATTATTCCAGGCTTTTGTTTTTGTTTTTGTTTGCTAGTTATTCTGGACTTTCTACATAGACAAGCATGTCAACTGCAAACAAAGAGAGTTTTATTTATTCCTTCCTGATTGAGATTCCTTTTATTTCCTTTTCTTGTCTTATTTAATTAGCTATGATTTCTAGTACAAGGTTGAAAAGAAGTGGCAAGAAGGGATGTTCTTATTTTTTTCCTGATTTTAGTGAAAAAGCTTCTAGTTTCTCGCCAGTAAGATGTTAACTGTAGTATTTCATAGATATTCTTAGCAAGGTGAGAAATATTTCTTCTATTCTTAGTTTATCATGTATGACTGTTGGATTTTTTCAAATGCTTTCCCTGCAACTCTTGATGTCATCATGTGATTTTTCTTCTCTAGCCTATTGATGTGTTGGTTTACATTAACTGATTTTTAAATAGTAAACCAGCCTTGCAAACCTGGGATAAATCCTGCTGGTCATAGTGTATATTTCTTTTTATTCACTGTTGAATTCAACATATTAATATTTTGTTGAAGATTTTTATACATTTATAAGAGATAGTGTTCTGCAGTTTGTTTGTTTTTTTCCTTGTCTGCTTTTGATGTTAAGATAATTCTGGTCTCACACAATGAGTTAGAAATTTTTCCTGCTACTTCTGTTTTCTGAGAGAGGTTATGGAGATTTGGTATATTTTTTCTTAAGTATTTGGTAGAATTCACCCATGAATTCATCTTGGCCTGGTGCTTCACTTCACGTTCACTTTTTTTTTGGAATGATGTTATTCAATTTCTTTAATAGATTTAGTTCTACTCAAATTATCTATGTATTTTTGTAGGAGTTTTGACAGAATGTATCTCAAAATGAATTAGTTCATTTTGTCAAGATTATCAAATGTGTGGGCATAGCATTCTTCATAGTGTTTTTTGATTACCTATTTAATATTCATGAGATCTGTAGTGTTGTCCTCTCTTTTATTTCACATATTAGTAATATTTATCTTTTCTCTGCTTTGCTTAGTTAGCCTGGCTAAAGGACGATGTACTTTATTATTTTTTTCAATGAACAAGCCTTTAGCTTTTATTGATTTTCACTATTGGTTTTCTGTTTTCAGTTTCTTTAACATCTGCTCTAATTTTTTAAAACTTTCCTTTCTTATGCTTACTTTACATTTAATTTACTCTTATTTTTCTAGTTACATAAGGTGGAAGCTTAAAAGATCAACTTCAAATTTCTCTTCCTTTCTATTAGCTGCATTTAACGCTATACATTTTCCTCTAAAAACTGCTTTCACTGCATTCTACAAATTTTGTTAAGTTGTGGTTTTATTTCATTCAGTTTAAAATATTTTTAAATGTCTCTTAAAATTTTTTGATTCATGCATTATTTAGAAGCACGTTGTTTAATTTTCAAATATTTTTAGGTTTTCTTAAGGTCTTTCAGTTATTGATTTCTAATGTAATTGCACTGAATTTTGCGAACAGATATTATATTATTTCTACTATTTTAAATTCATTAAGGTATGTTATATGGCCCAGAATGTGCTCTATCTTTGTGTATGTTCCATGCAAGCTTGAGAATAATGTATATTCTATTTTGTTGGGTTAAGTAGTCTATAGATGTTAATTATATCTAGCCGATTGATGGTATTGTTGAGTTTCACTATGTCCTTACTGACTTTCTACCATTCTGGTTCTATCCATTTCTGATAGAAACATGTTGAAGTCTCCAACTATGATAATATATTCATCTATTTCTCCTCGTGGTTTTATCAGTTTTGGCCTCACATAGTTTGATATTCTGTTATTAGGTACACGCACCTTAAGGGTTGTTATGTCTTCTTAGAAAATTGACACCACACCTTTATCATTGTGCAATGCCCTTCCTTACTCCTGATAACTTTTCTTGCACCGAAGTCTATTCTGTCTGAAATTAATATAGCTATTTCTGCTTTTTAAAAATGTGTTAGAAGAGTATATAATTTGTACCATCTATTTACTTTTATTTTATGTGTGTCTTTCTATTTAAAGTGGGTGTTTTGTAAACAGCATGTATTTGGTTCTTGTTTGTTGATCTACTCTGACAACTTTTGTTGTTTGTTGGTCCGTTTAGACCATGGTCATTCAAAGCAATTATTGACCTAGTTGTATTAATATCTACCATGTTTGTTTCTGTTTTCTATTTGAGGTTCTTTGTTCCTGTTTTCGTTGTCCACTCTTTTTCTGTCCTTTGTAGTTTTCATTGAGCATTTTATAGTATTCCATTTTTTCTTCTTTTAGTATATCAATTACTTTTTCAAATTGTTGCCTTGAAGTTTACAATTACATTTACAATTAACTGAAGTCGACTTTAAGATACTATACTGCCTCATTATGAGTACCTTATAATTAAAAAATTATTAATTTCTCCCTTCCATCCCTTGTATTATTCCTGTCATTCATTTCATTTATTTATCGTATTATCCCATTCTCACATTGCTATACAGAAACACCTGAGACTGGGTCATTTATCAAGAAAAGAGGTTTAATTGGCTTATGGTTCTATGGGCTATCCAGGAAGTATGGCAGCATCTGCTTGCCTTCTGGGGAGACCTCAAAAAACCTACAATTATAGCAGAAGCAAAGGGGGAAGCAGGCATGTCTTACGTGGCCAGAGGAGAAGGAAGAGACTGAGAGGGGGCGGTGGTACTACACACTTTTAAACAACTAGATCTCCCAGTAACTCACTCACTATCAGCACTGAGAACAGCATTGAGGGCATGGTGCAAACCCATTCATGAGAACTCTGCCCTCATTATCCAGTCACCTCCTACCAGTCCCCACCACCAACACAGGGGATTACAATTTGGCATGAGATTTGGTGAAGACACAGATTCAAACCATATCATTTATAATCATACATAAGCATATTTATATATGTTTCTATATATACCATACACATAATATTACACATAAGCATACAAAAATAAAATGCATTGTCATTATTATTTTAAACCATTATCTGTTGGATCAACAAAGAATAAGAACAAATAATAAAAGTTTTTATTTTATATTCTCTTATTCATTTTTTATATAGATTTGAGTTTCTGACTTGTTACTTTCCTTTTCTCTAAAGAACTTTTAACATTTTTTACAAGGCAAGACTACTGGCAACAAATTCCCTCAATTTTTGTTTATCTGAGAAAGTTGTAATGTCTCCCTCACTTTTGAAAGGTAATTTCACCTGGTGAATTTTAGATTGATGGTTTTGTTGTTGTTGTTGTGTGCTCTCAACATTTTAGGTATTTCACTCCACTCTCTTCTTGCTTGCAGACGTAATTATTATTCCTATCTTTGCTCTTCTATAGTTAAGGTGTTTCCCCTCACTCCAGCTTCTTTCGGGTTGTGTTCTTTAGCTTTGATTTTTAGTAGTTTGAAAATGATATACCTATGTGTAGTTTTTTTCGATTGTTTGTTTGTTTTTTTTATGTTGTCATTTATACTGCTTGGTGTTCCCTGTGGTTTTGTGACGTTGATTTTTAAAACTTCTCAGTATTTATTGCTTCAAATATTTCGTTTGTATTTTCTTTATTCCTTCTCCTTTTGGTATTATTATGCAGTTTTACACCATATGTAGTTGTTTCTGTTATTCTCATTTTTTTTCTCAGAATTGAGTCTTTATTCAACTATTCAAACAAGTAAGTAAAGGAAACTAAAGAATATACAATGTAAGAATCATTCCTGGAGGGATATTAAGTTAACTATGTACATTCTCCATGACTGGCTCTTTGGTGAATCATCAGGATTAAAATGAAAAATACACATTTAACAGACACTGCTCTTTTTCCTAAGAGAAAGAAAACCTCACTTTTCCTACTCACTTCAAGTATAAACTCCACATTACTAAAAAGTCTTTAGATCACAATTTTTGTTTTGATCCTATTCAATTTCTCTATAGGGTCTCTCAGTCTTTACATTACTTAGGCATTGCTGTGGGTCCCTGGCATTTACCAGTTTTTAGATTAGGCCAGTTCCTTTCCCAATTTCAGCAGCTGTTTTGAACTTGAGTGACTGTACTTTTCTATAAAAACTCATAGGTTATTTTGGAGTTCTCCTGTTGTCAGGTCTGTCAAATTCCCCTTCCTTTCCTCTGCTTTTTTGCATGCAGATGCCAATAACACACAGGTCTTAGGTTGTTGTGTATTCACTGACTTCAGTGTTTATGTTCACGAAGAAAACTTATCACCTAGGTGTTGGTTTTGTTATCTAATTAACTGCTTTTGAATGGGAATCTGAGGAGATTCAAAAATGATCCTGCTACTTCTTTCACTAACCTTCCAGGAGCACCTGCAGTTTTTCATGGCTTAGAAGTACAGCTTATGTGAAGTTTTGAATATAGTGAATTATAGCAGTTTGTTGAAGTTCTATTTACAGAGGTGTTAAAGTTTTACACAGTTGCACAGTTGAATTTTTACTGATATTTACTAAATACATGCCATAATTCTTAATAAGCAGGGATGTTAACCTCTTCTATGAAAAATAATTTTTGTTTTATCAGAAATGGCTGACACGAGGCTTTGATTAAAGGGAAATTACATGAATTTAGCCCCCTAAACCAGTGTATTATTGAAATTTGTGCCAAAAAAAAAAGAGGCACTTAGATTTTATTACTGAACACATAAGAAAGAACAGCAGGTCTTTGAAATGAACAGAATAGTCCATCTTCTTAGTTTGAGCTATAAAAAATATTTCACTAAAATTATTTCAACCCAAACACTAAGATGTACCTTGAAAGAGATAAAAAATACAGAGTGTTTTAAAAATATACCTTAATCTCTACTGTAAGAAAAAAAGAATTTGAGAATTTTTAAAAAGATAGGTTGATGAACTTGAAGGAAGAAGAGATTTTCTCAAGACAAAGTCAAAACCTTCAACTTTGACCTCTGTGAAAGAGAAAAAGTGATATAACCTATTTGATTTTAAACATGACACTATAAAAACGGGATATATTTAGACATAACTAGAACAAAATTTACTATGTTCCAAAAACACTTAACAAAAGTACATAGGCAAGATCATAGAGAGCAGATGTGAATGACTTATTAGAGAAATCCGGGTTTTGATGAATTATTTAACTATATCCTCTTAAAACTTTATAATATCTACAGTAGCAATGTAATCTGGTATAATGTGACCCTTTCTATCTTGTCTATTCACCTTAGGTCCCCAAACTGAGAACAGCAAAAATCAAGTAATCTTTGTGTTATAAAAAGAGATAATAGGCAATCTACATGGGACTTCCAAAGAAGTGGACCCAAGGCAAATCCAGTCACCATTAACGCATCATCCACGTTTAAGCTAGAAATCCATTAAGAGGCCAAAACTGTGAATTCCTTTGGACAGATCAGGAAGACTGATCTTTCCCCTGTCCTCTGTGTAGAAGAAAAAAAGGGGAGTACGGCACCCCTTCAGCCACAGAACAAGGGGAAAAAAGTCGGAAAATCATTTGGAGACCTCAACATTTATGATCCCTGTAGTATTATAGAATTATGGACATAGGGACTGTTCCTGACTCATGCTCATTAAAAATCTAAAAAGGGAGTAGCTGGCTGGAGTGCTTAGTGATCATTATAATAGGACAGGACATCATTGGGAAGATCTTTTTGCCCTAAGAAAATTATCTAATCTTTCTCTCCCCTTGCCACACCTTAGAGAATCCAATCATAGAATAAAAAATAACAGGGGACAGAGCAGTGTGTGGAGACTCACATCATGAACTTTTGCTCCAAGAACTACTACAGAAATATACCAGGAAAACCAAGAGAATCCACAGACCCTTTAGTGGAACTGGATCACTGTTACAGGCTCCCTGAGAGGCTGAAAAACTGTGAGTCTGCTTGCTTTCTCAGCAAGGAGGTTTGTGGTCTGGGGCAAGTTCTCAACCCTGGTCACCAGCTGCCTGGCAATAGATTTAGTGCTGTTGTGTGGGGCACAAGGGGAGTGAGACCAGCCTTTAGAGCTGTGGGCTGCATGGAAGCAGGGTGAGACCTGTGACTGCCACCTTTCCCCCACTTCCCTGGTGACCTGTATGACTCAGCAGAGGCAGACATAATCCCACTGGGAATATGACTCCATTGGACTGGGAACCACACCCCCAGCCCCCCGAGCAGCTGCAATAAGCCCTGCCCAAGGAGAGGCTGAGCTCAGACATGCTTCCTGCCCCACCTGGTGGTCTTTATCTACCCACCCTGGTAGCTGAAGACAAAGGTCATAATCTCTTGGGAGACCTATAGCCTTGTCCACAACCTGAGAATCCTGAATACTTAACCAAGTGTCCCTAGGGCAAGTTTGCATCCTCCCTATAGCACTGCAGCTGATGCACTCTTGAAAGTGCCACCTTCTGGCTGGAGGCCAACCAACACAAAACCAGCACACTAAACTAAACACAACCAAGAACCTTCACAGAATCTACTCCTCTGTCATCTCCACAGGAGCAGGTGCTGGTATCCATGACTGCAAGACCTGAAGACAGATCACATCACAGGACTCTTGGTAGACACTCCCTAATACCAACTAAGAACCCAGTAGCTCCACTGGGCAGTTAGACCCAGAGGAGCAAAAGTAATCACTACACTTCAGCTTTCAGGAAGCTCTATTCCCAGGGGAAGGGGGAGAATAACACATCAAGGGAGCACCCCATGGGACAAAAGAATCTGAATAGCAGCCCAGATCTTCCCTCTGATATAGTCTACCCAAGTGAGAAGGAACCAGAAGAACAATTCTGGTAATATGACAAAACAACATTCCTTAACACCCCCAAATGATCATGCCACCTCACCAGCAATGTATCTAAACCAAGACAAAGTGTTGAATTGCCAAAAAGAGAATTCAGAAGATCGATTATTAAACTACTCAGGGAGTCACTGGAGGAAGGTGAAGTCCAACTTAAAGAAATCAAAAACACAATATTGGATATGAAAGGAAAATTCTTCAGTGAAATAGATACCATAAATAAAAAATAATCACAACTTCTGGAAATCAAGGACACATTTGAGAAATGCAAAATGCACCAAAAAGTCTCAGTAATAGAATCAAACAAGCAGAAGAAAGAACGTCTGAGCTCAAAGATAAGGCTTTTGAATTAACTCAATCCATCAAAGATGCAGAAAAAAGAATTTTAAAAGAATTTTAAAATTTTTTCTGCAATAAGTTTGGGACTATGTTAAAAATCCAAACCTAAAATAATAGGTGTTCCCAAGGAAGAAGATAAATCTAAAAGTTTATAAAACATATTTGAGGGAATAATTAAGGAAAACTTCCCTGACCTTGCTAGAGAACTAGACATCCAAATAAAAGAAGTTAAAAGAACACCTGGAAAATTCATCACAAAAAGATCATCACCTATGCACATAGTCATCAGGTTATCAAAAGTCAAGATGAAAGAAAGAATCTTAAGAGCTGTGAGGCAAAGCATCAGGTAACCTATAAAAATATCTCTATCAGATTAACAGCAGATTTCTCAGCAGAAACCCTACAAGCTAGAAGGGATTGGGATCCTATTTTAGCCTCCTTAAACAAAACAATTATCAGCCAAGAATTTTTTATCCAGTGAAACTGAGCTTCATCAATGAAGAAATGATATAGTTTTTTCCAGACCAAAAAATGCTGAGAGAATTCACCATTACCAAGCAAGTATTACAGGAACTACTAAAAGGAGCTCTAAATCTTGAAATCCATCCTTAAATAAACCAAAATAGAGTTTCCTTAAGGCATAAATCTCACAAGACTTATATGACAATAACACAAAGAAAAAAAAAGGTATTCAGGCAACAAATAGCAATATAAATATAATAGTAACTCACATCTCAATACCAACATTAAATGTAAATGGCCTAACTGTTCCACTTAAAAGATATGGAATGGCAGAATGGATAAGAACTCACCAACCAAGTTTCTGCTGTCTTCAGGAGACTTACCTGACACATAAAGACTCACGTAAACTTAAGGTAAAGAAGTGGAAAAATATATTTTCATGCAAATAGACACCAAAAGCAAGCAGGAGTAGCTATTCTTGTATCAGATAAAACAAACTTTAAAGCAACAACAGTTTAAAAGACAGAAAACATTATATAGTAATAAAGAGACTCATTCAAAAGAAAAACATTATAATTCTAAATATATATGCACCTAACACTGAAGTTCCCAAATTTATAAGCTAATTACTACTAGACCTAAGAAATGAGATAAATGGCCTCATGTCCATTTGTTAATGTCCATTTGTTAACAAATATTAAGTCCATTTATGGGGGGGGCTTTAATACTCCACTGACAGCACTAGACAGGCCATCAAGACAGAAAGTCAACAAAGAAGCAATGGACTTAAACAATACACCACAATAAATGGACTTAACATTTCTTAAGTCCATTAACAAATGGACTCAGATATTTACAGAACATATTCTACCCAACAACTGTAGAATATACATTCTATTCATCAGCACATGAAACATTCTCCAAGATAGACCATATGTTAGGTCACAAAACAAGTCTCAGTAAATTTACGAAAATCAAAATATCAAGTACTTGCTTAGATCACAGTGGAATTAAATTGGAAATTAACTCCAAAAGGAGCCCTCAAAACCAAGAAAAATACATGAAAATTAAATAACTTGCTCGCAAATTATCATTGAATCAACAACAAAATAAAGATGGAAACTTAAAAATTCTTTGAACTGTACAGTAATAGTGACACAACCTATCAAAAGCTCTGGGATACAGCAAAAATGGTGCTGAAATGAAAGTGCATAGCATTAAATAGCTACATCAAAAAGTCTGAAAAAGCACAAATTGACAATCTAAGGTTACAACTCACAGAACTGGAGAAACAAGAAAAATCCAAACCCAAACCCAGCAGAAGAAAAGAAGTAACAAAGATCAGAGCAGAATGACATGAAATTGAAACAAATTTTTAAAAAATTCAAAAGTTAAATGAAACAAAAAAAGCTGTTATTTTGAAAAGATAAATGAATGTGATAGACCATTAATGAGATTAAACAAGAAGAAAGAAGATCCAAATAAGTTCAATTACTTACAAATGAAACAGGAGATATTACAACTGATACCACAGAAATACCAAAGAGTATTCAATGCTACTATGAATATCTTTATGCACATAAACTAGAAAACCTAGAGGAGATGGATAAATTCCTGGAAATATACAACCTTCATATCTGAAACCAGGAAACTATAGAATCTCTGAACAGACTAATAACAAGCAGTGAGATTTAAATGGTAGCTAAAAAAAAAAAAAAAAAAAAAAAAA
>NW_016814114.1:41141-62434 GCF_001698545.2 Rhinopithecus bieti
TTTTGCAAAAAAAAAAAAAAAATGCCAACAAAAAAGAGTCCAGGACCAGACAGATTCAGAGCTAAATTAAATTAGAGATTCAAAGAAGAATTGGCACCAATCTTATTGACACTATTCCAAAAGATAAAGAAAAAGGGAATCCTCCCTAAACGATTCTATGAAGCCAGTGTCACCCTATTACCAGAATCAGGGAAGACATAACAGCAACAACAACAACAACAAAAGAACTACAGATAGATATCCCTGATAAATAGAGATGCAAAACTCCTCAACATCATACTAATGAACAAAATTCAACAGCTTATCAAAAGGATAATCCACCATAATCAAGTGGGTTTCATACCAGGGATTTAGGGATGATTTAACATACATAAGCCAATAAAGGTGAATCACTACATAAACAGAATTAAGAATAATAATCACATTATCATCTCAATAGATGCAGAGAAAGCATTTAACAAAATCCAGCATCCTTTATGATTAAAACCCTCAGCAAAATCAGCATAAAAGGGACATAACCTAAGGTAACACAAGCCATCTATAACAAACCTGCTCCAATATTATACTGAATGGGCAAAAGTTGCAATCATTCCCCTTGAGAACTGAAAGAAAACAAGGATGCCCACTTTTACCACTTCTATTTAACAAAATACCTGAAGTCTTAGCCAGAGCAATCAGACAAGAGAAGGAAATCAAGGGCATACAAATTGGTAAAGAGGAAGTCAAACTATCACTGTTTGATGATGACTGATTGTATACCTAGAAAACCCCTACAACTTCTCCAAAAAGCTCCTAGAACTGGTAAATGAATTCAGCAGAGTTCTAGGATACAGCATTAGTGTACACAAATCAGTAACTCTGATATATACCAGCAGTGGCCAAACTGAGAATCAAATCAAGAACTCAGCCCCTTTCACAATAGCTGCAAAAATAAATACAATACAATACAATACAATACAATACAATACAATACAATACAATACAATACAACACAACACAACACAATACTTAAGAATATACCTAACCAAAGATGCAAAAGATCTCTATAAGGAAAATTACAAAACACTGATGAAAGAAATCAGAGTACAAAAACAAGTGGAATCATATCCCGTGCTTATGGATGGGTAGAGTCAATATTCTGAAAATGACCACACTGCCAAAAGCAATCTTCAAATTCAATCCAATTCCCATAAAAATACCATCATCATTCTTCAGAGAACTAGAAATAAAAAATCCTAAAATTCATATGGAACCAAAAGAGAAACTGCATAGCCAAAGCAAGACTGAGAGAAAAGAACAAACCTGAAGGCATCACATGACCTCATTTTAAACTATACTCTATGACAATAGTCACACCAAAACAGCATGGTACTGGCATAAAAATAGGCACATAGACCATTGGAACAGAATAGATAACCCAGAAATAAAGCCAAATATGTACAGCCAACTGATCTTCGGCAAAGCAAAGAAAGACATAAAGTGAGGAAAGGACACCCTATGCAACCCATGGTGCTGGGATAATTGGCAAGCCACATGTCGAAGAGTGAAACTGGATTCTCATCTCTCACGTTATATAGAAATCAACTCAAGATGGATCAAAGACTTAAATCTAAGACACGAAACCATAAAGATTCTGAAAAATAACATCAGAAAAACCTTCTAGACTTTGGCTAAGGCAAAGAGTTCATGACCACACACCCAAAAGCAAGTGTGACAAAAACCAAGATAAATAGATTAAACTAAGAAGCTTCCACACAGTCAAAGAAATAATCAGCAGAGTTAACAGACAACCTGCAGAGTGGGAGAAAATCTTCACAATCTATACATCCAACAAAGAACTAATATCCAGAATCTACAAATAACTCAAACAAATCAGTAAGAAAAAATAAAACAATCTCATCCAAAACTGGGCTAAGGACACAAACAGATGATTCTCAAAAGAAGGTATAATGAATGGCCAACAAGCATATGGAAAAATTCTCAACATCACTAATGGTCAGAGAAATGCAAATAAAAACCACAATGTGATACCACCTTACTCCTGCAAGACTGACCATTATCAAAAAATCAAAAGATAATATATTTTGGCATAGATGTGGTGAAAAGGGAATACTTTTACACTGCAGGTGGGAATGTAAACTAGTACTACCACTGTGGAAAACCATGTAGATATATCTTAAATAACTAAAAGTAGATCTACCGTTTGATCCAGCAATCTCACTACTAGGTATCCCAGAAGAAAGAACAGTCATTATTCAAAAGAGATACTTGCATGCATGTCTATGGCAGTATGATTTGCAAATATAAAATATGGGAGCAGCCCAAATGCCCATCCATCAATGAGTGGATAAATAAAATGTGGTATATATTTACAATGGAATACTACTCAGTCATAAAAGGAATGAAATAATGGCATTCACAGCAACCCAGAAGGAATTGGAGACCATTATTCTAAGTGAAGTAACTAAGGAATGGAAAACCAAATACTGTATGTTCTCACTCATATGTGGGAGCTAAGCTATAAGGACTCAAAGGCATAAGAATAATACATTGAACTTTGGGGACTTGGGGTAAAGATGGCGGGTGGCAAGGGATGAAAGAC
Organism: Rhinopithecus bieti; assembly: GCF_001698545.2. Lineage (NCBI taxonomy): Eukaryota > Metazoa > Chordata > Mammalia > Primates > Cercopithecidae > Rhinopithecus > Rhinopithecus bieti. Next base: position 43,744 of record NW_016814114.1, read on the forward strand.
TACACATTCGGTACAGTGTATACTGCTCAGTGATGGATGCAACAAAATCTCATAAATCACCACTAAACAACTTATTCATGTAACCAAACATGTAAACAAACACCACCTGTTCCCCAAAACCTACTGATATAAAAAAATTAAAAAGAAACATTTACTAGTTATTAAATCTTTACTAGTAAAGATTTACAAAACAGAAAAAAATGCAGGGGAGGACTAGAAGGGAAAAATCAGCCGCTGCTCTCATTCACACTTCAGGCTTCCAAGCAAGAATAGAGCCCAAACTGTGAAAGGGTAGTGGATCCTTTGAAAGAAATGAGTGAGTAAAGCTGGGTCTGTCTCATTTCTTCTTCTTTTTTTTTTTAATATACTTTAACTTCAAGGGTACATGTGCACAACGTGCAGGTTTGTTACATAGGTATACAAGGGTCATGTTGGTGTGCTGAACCCATTAACTAGTCATTTACATTAGGTGTATCTCCTAATACTACCCCTCCTCCCTCCCTCCACCCCATGACAGGCCCTGATGTGTGATGTTCCCCTTCCTGTGTCCAAGTGTTCTCATTGTTGAATTCCCACCTATGAGTGAGAACATGTGATATTTGGTTTTTTGTCCTTGTGATAGTTTACTGAGAATGATGGTTTCCAGCTTCATCCATGTCCCTATAAAGGACATGAACTCATCCTTTTTTATGGCTGCATAGCATTCTATGGAGGTATATGCGCCACATTTTCTTAATCCAGTCTATCATTGATGGACATTTGGGTTGGTTCCAAGTCTTTGCTATTGTGAATAGTGCCGCAAGAAGACATTTATGCAGCCAACAGACACATGATACTCATCATCACTGGCCATCAGAGAAATGCAAATCCAAATGACAATGAGATACCATCTTACACCAGTTAGAATGGCAATCATTAATAAACCAGGGAACAAAAGGTGCTGGAGAGGATGTGGAGAAATAGGAACATTTTTACACTGTAGGTAGGACTGTAAACTAGTTCAACCATTGTGGAAGACAGCGTGACGATTCCTCAAGGATCTAGAACTAGAAATACCATTTGACCCAGCCATCCCATTACTGGGTATATACCAAAGGATTATAAATCATGCTGCTATAAAGACACATGCACACGTATGTTTATTGTGGCACTATTCACAATATCAATTCTTAACATCTACAAACTGAGACTATTAACTACAAGAACAACTAGGGAAAGACACAATCAACTACTTGTAAGAATGTCAGTCTACCAGCCTAGGAAATATAGCAAGGCCCTATTTCTACAAAATCAAAAATTAGCTGGGTGTGGTGGCACTTGCCTGTGGTACCAGCTACTTTGGAGTCTGAGGGAGAAGGACTGCTTGAGCCCAGGAGGTCGAAGTTGCAGTAAACTGTGATCGTGCAACTGCACTCCAACCTGGGCACGAGCGTCAGATCCAGTCTCAAAAAAAAATTCATTTTAATCTTCTAATTTGGAGAATATTTTGTGGCTCTGCCTCTATTATTGAATTGTCTGTAAGCAATGACAGTTTGTTTTTCCCTTTTCCATTCCTTCTGTGTTTTCACTTCTTTTTATTGTCTTACTCTGCAAGGCAAAATCCTCTACAACAATTGGTAGGTGTGCTGTTAATTGGCATTCTTATAGGTTTTCTGGAATCTAGGAATAATATTTCAATAAATTTCCCAGAAAGGATGATGTTTTTTGAAGGTATTGTGTAAATACTTTTAATCAAACCGAGGAAATTATTTTATTATGCTTTATTGAATAATTTTTATCAAAAATTTATGTTAAGTTGTATCAAACAACTTTTACTATCATGTAGATAACCATATAGAATAGTATAGCATAATAAACAATCTGTTATGTGTATACAACCTGAAAACAGGTAGTGTGTGCATGTGCATGTATGTGTATATATATATATATATATAAACACACACATGAATTGTATTCATCTATTTTATATTGATTTCTAGTTTAGTTGCATTTTGGGCAAATATATATATACACACACACATACTACTATATGTACTACTATATATACTACTATACATACTATATATGCTCTACACATACTATACATATACATATAGGTATATATATACACATATATATGCACACACATATGTATATAATCTCCAACTTCTTATATAAATATTTATGTGCATTCACAAATTATATGTATTATATAGAATATATAACAACATATACTCTAGGTATAATGTAGAGTATAATTGTATATAAGATAATACATAGTCTCTATGTAATATAAAATTGTAGAATATTATCGTTCATAATTATTGGGCAGTCATTTTTAAATTTATTTTAATTTTCTTGTTGAGTTTTAGAAGAAAAGTTATGATAAAATTTATAAAGTGATTTCAGGGGTGTTTTTAATTTAACTTTACAACTATATTTTTTCTTAAATGTTCACTGGAACCTTCCAGTGAAGTCATTATGGGGCTGAAGTTTTATTTAAGAGAAGATGTTTACAATTTTTATCCTATGTTCATTATGCTGATAGGATAATTCAGGTGTTTTGTTTTTGTTTTGCTTTAGTCTGTTTTTCTACCTTATTTATTTTAGGAATATATTAACCTAATTTATGTTTCATACATACAGTATTTATTCACGGAAAATTTTGCTCTAAAAATGCATTGAGTATATCCCACCACATTTTATACTTAGTGTATTTTCTAAAGAATGTTATGATTTTGTTTTTTGGCTAATTTATTCATTAATTTAGAAATACATTGTTTAACTTACAAAAATGTAAGATTTTCTATTCATCTATTTTATATTGATTTCTAGCTCAGTTGCATTTTGGGTAAATAATGTGCTCAAAATAATTTATTTGAAATTTGAGATTTGGTTTATAAAAAATTATTACGATTTTTGTAACTTTTATGGGCTCTTGGCAGTAATGTATACCCTGCGGTTTCTTGGTTTCAGTTTATAAACTATGTTTAAATCTTACATATCCTAATAATGTATATGTTCACTTATTCTATCAGTTGTTGAGTGAGGGATATTAATTATACTAATTTGTGAGTTTTCCTATTTTTTCTGTAGTATTGTCAATTTTTCTTTCGTTGTTCTATGCATACAAATTTTAAAAAATTATATATTCCTCGTGATTTAAACATTTTAGCATCATGAAGCTACTCTTTATCTTTGGTGATTCGTTGGCTCTAAAGTTTATCTTGTNTCTTCTTTTTTTTTTTAATATACTTTAACTTCAAGGGTACATGTGCACAACGTGCAGGTTTGTTACATAGGTATACAAGGGTCATGTTGGTGTGCTGAACCCATTAACTAGTCATTTACATTAGGTGTATCTCCTAATACTACCCCTCCTCCCTCCCTCCACCCCATGACAGGCCCTGATGTGTGATGTTCCCCTTCCTGTGTCCAAGTGTTCTCATTGTTGAATTCCCACCTATGAGTGAGAACATGTGATATTTGGTTTTTTGTCCTTGTGATAGTTTACTGAGAATGATGGTTTCCAGCTTCATCCATGTCCCTATAAAGGACATGAACTCATCCTTTTTTATGGCTGCATAGCATTCTATGGAGGTATATGCGCCACATTTTCTTAATCCAGTCTATCATTGATGGACATTTGGGTTGGTTCCAAGTCTTTGCTATTGTGAATAGTGCCGCAAGAAGACATTTATGCAGCCAACAGACACATGATACTCATCATCACTGGCCATCAGAGAAATGCAAATCCAAATGACAATGAGATACCATCTTACACCAGTTAGAATGGCAATCATTAATAAACCAGGGAACAAAAGGTGCTGGAGAGGATGTGGAGAAATAGGAACATTTTACACTGTAGGTAGGACTGTAAACTAGTTCAACCATTGTGGAAGACAGCGTGACGATTCCTCAAGGATCTAGAACTAGAAATACCATTTGACCCAGCCATCCCATTACTGGGTATATACCAAAGGATTATAAATCATGCTGCTATAAAGACACATGCACACGTATGTTTATTGTGGCACTATTCACAATATCAATTCTTAACATCTACAAACTGAGACTATTAACTACAAGAACAACTAGGGAAAGACACAATCAACTACTTGTAAGAATGTCAGTCTACCAGCCTAGGAAATATAGCAAGGCCCTATTTCTACAAAATCAAAATTAGCTGGGTGTGGTGGCACTTGCCTGTGGTACCAGCTACTTTGGAGTCTGAGGGAGAAGGACTGCTTGAGCCCAGGAGGTCGAAGTTGCAGTAAACTGTGATCGTGCAACTGCACTCCAACCTGGGCACGAGCGTCAGATCCAGTCTCAAAAAAAAATTCATTTTAATCTTCTAATTTGGAGAATATTTTGTGGCTCTGCCTCTATTATTGAATTGTCTGTAAGCAATGACAGTTTGTTTTCCCTTTTCCATTCCTTCTGTGTTTTCACTTCTTTTATTGTCTTACTCTGCAAGGCAAAATCCTCTACAACAATTGGTAGGTGTGCTGTTAATTGGCATTCTTATAGGTTTTCTGGAATCTAGGAATAATATTTCAATAAATTTCCCAGAAAGGATGATGTTTTTTGAAGGTATTGTGTAAATACTTTTAATCAAACCGAGGAAATTATTTTATTATGCTTTATTGAATAATTTTATCAAAATTTATGTTAAGTTGTATCAAACAACTTTTACTATCATGTAGATAACCATATAGAATAGTATAGCATAATAAACAATCTGTTATGTGTATACAACCTGAAAACAGGTAGTGTGTGCATGTGCATGTATGTGTATATATATATATATATATAAACACACACATGAATTGTATTCATCTATTTTATATTGATTTCTAGTTTAGTTGCATTTTGGGCAAATATATATATACACACACACATACTACTATATGTACTACTATATATACTACTATACATACTATATATGCTCTACACATACTATACATATACATATAGGTATATATATACACATATATATGCACACACATATGTATATAATCTCCAACTTCTTATATAAATATTTATGTGCATTCACAAATTATATGTATTATATAGAATATATAACAACATATACTCTAGGTATAATGTAGAGTATAATTGTATATAAGATAATACATAGTCTCTATGTAATATAAAATTGTAGAATATTATCGTTCATAATTATTGGGCAGTCATTTTAAATTTATTTTAATTTTCTTGTTGAGTTTTAGAAGAAAAGTTATGATAAAATTTATAAAGTGATTTCAGGGGTGTTTTAATTTAACTTTACAACTATATTTTTTCTTAAATGTTCACTGGAACCTTCCAGTGAAGTCATTATGGGGCTGAAGTTTTATTTAAGAGAAGATGTTTACAATTTTATCCTATGTTCATTATGCTGATAGGATAATTCAGGTGTTTTGTTTTGTTTTGCTTTAGTCTGTTTTCTACCTTATTTATTTTAGGAATATATTAACCTAATTTATGTTTCATACATACAGTATTTATTCACGGAAAATTTTGCTCTAAAATGCATTGAGTATATCCCACCACATTTTATACTTAGTGTATTTTCTAAAGAATGTTATGATTTTGTTTTTTGGCTAATTTATTCATTAATTTAGAAATACATTGTTTAACTTACAAAATGTAAGATTTTCTATTCATCTATTTTATATTGATTTCTAGCTCAGTTGCATTTTGGGTAAATAATGTGCTCAAAATAATTTATTTGAAATTTGAGATTTGGTTTATAAAAAATTATTACGATTTTGTAACTTTTATGGGCTCTTGGCAGTAATGTATACCCTGCGGTTTCTTGGTTTCAGTTTATAAACTATGTTTAAATCTTACATATCCTAATAATGTATATGTTCACTTATTCTATCAGTTGTTGAGTGAGGGATATTAATTATACTAATTTGTGAGTTTTCCTATTTTTTCTGTAGTATTGTCAATTTTCTTTCGTTGTTCTATGCATACAAATTTTAAAAAATTATATATTCCTCGTGATTTAAACATTTTAGCATCATGAAGCTACTCTTTATCTTTGGTGATTCGTTGGCTCTAAAGTTTATCTTGTCAACTTTTCTTTGATTATCATTTCTATGATAGATCTTTGTGACACTTTTACATAAGAACTTTTTTACTTATAGTTTACATTTGTTTATATTAAACAAAATGCAGTTTCTTGTTCACTTGTTCAATAACCTTTGATTTTGATCAGGAAGTTTAAATCTATTTTTATTCAAATAATCACTGTTATATCTGGAAGTAGGATTCTATCATCTTTTATGCCTTCTATTTATGCTGCCTGTTTCATACATTTTCTTCTTTCTTGACTTAATTTGGATTGATAAATTATTTTTCCACTTTATTAGCATACTAGTTGGAAATTCATATACTCTGTTAATTTCATGCATCTTTTTGTTTTGAATTACTGAAGTTTCACTATTATATATGTGATTATCTTTCATAGGTCATGCACGAGATTTTCTGCACTTCTTGAATGTGTAAATTGGTATCTGAAAATTCTCAGACAGTGTCTCTTTATATATTGCTTCTTTCTCATTCTTTTGCTCTCTGCAGGGAAGACTAATTAAACTATTGAAGCATCTCACTTTCCACACAGTTTCTTTGATCTGACATATGAAATTTATATCTTTTTTCAGTGATGCATTGTAGATATTTTGTGTTCTATATCCCAGCCTAATAATTACACTTCCCCATTTATTTTTTATTTACAAATATAACAATAATAAAATATGCATATAAGATATACAGATAAGTAAATATTTATAAACCAAACACAAACATATCACAATCATTCAGATCAAGAGAAATATTAGCACAAATCTGTTCATGCTCTCATCTAGTCACAATGTCCTCCTCAAGTATAACCACTAGAAAGCTTCTACTAGCATATTTTAGGTTTTTTTACTTGTATAAATAAAATTATACAATTGTTTTCTATTGTATCTGACTTACTTCATTCATAACTCATATGAGATTCATCTATATTGCCAGGTGCAATTGTTGATCATTTATTCTCACTTCTGTTGAGTATTCCATAATGAGAATATAACTTACGTGCTCTACTATTGGTGAACATTTTAGTAGGTTCAAGTGTTTTCCTATTATTAATAATGCTGCTGTTAACATTCTAGTACACATCTTGTGAAGCACACACATACACACAGTAGCAAATTCTTAAAATTTTATGTCGCCTCAGCATCCATTTTAAATATGACTTGGACTGTGTCTTTCCAGAAGGAGGGTTTGGTCACCTTTAACACAGTTTCTATTTCTCTGCCTCCCCTCAGTTTCTCAAAGTGGTCAATCCAAATTTTTCCTGTGCATCTGCTTCCTGGTGACCACTTCCCTATATGGAACAGCTAGATACAACTCACTGGACTTGTCCCACTGATACTCGCTGCATGACTGCAAATACACCATAGTGACCACCTCTCAGTCAGAGCATGCTTCCATGGAGCACGTGTCTCTTTGCTTTAAACATACCAATTAAAACTCCCTGCAAGAAGTCTGTTTGCATAATGCCCTGGACCCCTGAAAGGACTTTGGCTGACAGGACCCTCTCTCTCGGTCCCTAATCACTGATTAATCATATGTGTCCAAGATGGCCTCCCACTTCCTGTTGACCCTGCAAAGTGTGCTACCCTTTTCTCTCGGAGACCTGTATGTCATAAACTGCTTCTGTCATTTTACATGTTTTATTGAGTTGTCTCCTGTGTAACTTATCTGACCCACGCAAAAAACCTAACTTCTTTCCTAGTCAACGTTGTCTTAGAGAGTGGCTATCTTGGTAGGAATAAACTAGACACAGGTCAAATGAGAGCCAAAAGGTCATCCACCAGTATAAACAAGCTTCCTGTGAAAGGTAACCCTGGCCATAAGATGGACACTTAAGCATTAGATTATTGCCAGGATAAAGAATATCCCATGAAGGATCATTGTAAGTAACCATGACCAAATCCCTGGAGCCCCATCAGGCCAGAGTTAGAGATTACAACCACTCTTGTGAGGGAAACCTCAAGATCCAATTAGAGAAACACACACACCCACACACACACACTCTCACACACACACTCTCTCTCTCTTTCACACACACACACACACACACACACACGCACACACATTTCCGTTGAGTATATACTTAGTACTAGCATTGCTAGATCATAGATTATTGGTAAATTCTGACCAGAAGTTTTCCTGCAGTGCAAGAGTTGAGGCTTGAAAGTCTCCACCCAAATTTCAGAGGATGTATGGAAAAGCCTGGTTGTTTGGGCAGAAGCCAGCTGCAGAAGTAGAGTCCTCATGGAGAACCTCTACTAGGGCACTGCCAAGGGGATATGTGGGGTTGAAGCCCTCACAGAGAATTCCCATGGGGGAACTGCTTAGTGGAACTGTGAGAAGAGGGCCACCGTCCTCCAAACTCCAGAATGGTAGATCCACCAGTAGCTTTCACCATACATCTGTAAAAGCTATAGGTACTCAACCCCAGCCCATGAAAGCAGCTGTGGCACTGTATTCTGCAAAGTCTCGGGGCAGAGCTGCCCAAGGCCTTAGGAACCCATCCCTTGCATCAATGTGTTGTGAATGTGAGACATAGAGTCAAATGAGATTACTTTGGAGCTTTAGGATTTAACGACTGCCCTGCTGGTTTTGGGACTTGCATGGGCCTATAGCCTCTTTCTTCTGGCTGATTTCTTCCTCTTGGAAGGGGAGTTTTTACCCCATTTGCCTATATATCCATTGTGTTTTGGAAGTAACTAACTTATTTTTAATTTTATAGGCTCATATAAAGAAGGTCTTGTCTCAGATGAGACTTTGGACTTTGGACTTTTGAGTTAATGCTGGAATGAGTTAAGACTTCAGGGGACTGTTGGGAAGGCATGAATAAATTTTGCAAATTATATGAGAAGGACATCAGGTTTGGGAGGGGCTGGAGCGGAATGATATGGTTTGGATCTGTGTCCCCACCCAAATCTTATGTCAAATTGTAATCCCCAGTGTTGGAGGTGGGGCCTAGTGGGAGCTGATTGGATCATGGGGGTGGATCCTTCATAAATGGTTTAGAACCACCACTTTGGTGCTGTTTGAGTGATAGTGAGTGAGTGAGTTATCATCATATCTGGTTGCAGCACCCTGCCACACTTCCTCCTGCTCCAGCCACGTAAAATGTGCCTGCTTCCCCTTCACCTTCCATATGACTGCAAGTTACCTGATGCCTCTTCCACCAGCTTTCTGTACAGCTTGCAGAACCATGAATAATCACACCCCTTTTCTTTATAAATTAACCAGTCTCAGCCATTTCTTTATAGCAATGCAAGAATGGACTAACACAGTATCTGTGTAAAATGGAGATGTTTCATAAGAAAGAATAATCTCCTTTTGGTATAAGTTATGTGACCGCAAGCATACTTGGATATCTTAATATTTAATCTGGGCCAGACACATCCTGATGTGTCAAGAAAGTGGCTGGAGAACTGTGTTGGTGGTCCTGGGGCTCTTCCTGCTTCTATTGTGACCCAAACTACTTTTATTATTTAAATTATTAGTAAATCTTGATTTGTGATAATATATTTTACCTGCATTAATTTGATTTGCCATTCTAATCTTTTATTGTATTTCAAGATTGTGGTAGAATCAAGATACTAGCAGTGGCAAGGTAAAGTAATAATTTGTATTAGACTGAAATACGAATGCATTTCACAAAACGAAATCCTAGTAATGTTTGATTGTTTTTAGGCAATGTATATTTAACAACCATAGAAAGTTCAGATCACATATCTTCTAAAAAAAGGGATTCACTCTTTGTTTTGTTAGGCATAAAAGGGTAAGGTACTAATTGCATCAATCTATGCCATGGGTTCATTGGTCTAAAATGAGCTAATATATCCTATTTGGTAGCATAAGCCAACTAATTATTTTTTTCTGCTCTACCAAATTTACTGCCCATATTTTCAATGAGTTTTTTTTGTTGTTGTTGTTAAATTTAAACTAAATTTATAGTTTCTAAATTTTACTTTAAATCTTTTATGACATTTTCAAAATTTTAAACTTTTCTTTTTTTCTCTGTAGCAAGGTAAGCATGAATAATTAGAATATATAAAATATAAGCAATTATTTTTCTACTCTCTGCTTTTATCTGCTTGTTATAACTCTTGGTGATTTGTTTAATTATATGCCTTTTAATCTTTGACTGAATATTACATATGGAGTTTTCTGTTGCCTAGGATAAAAGTTCTTTCCTCCTGAGAATGCTCTTGTTTACTTCTGCCAGGTATTGCGGACACAACTGGTTTGGTACTAATTTCATTGCTTAAATTAATCATGATATCAGCCACTATTTCTGGGGTACAATTTTCTTTTCTTTAAAATTCTTTTATTTTTCCTTCTTTGCTCAATACCACAGAAATATTTTCTTCAGTCACATCTTTGGGTTCAGACTGTTTTGTAAGTTCTCCACTGTTATTTTAGCTCTTTGATACTTTCGAGGTTATTACAAAGTATTTTATTCAGCTTTGCTTATCTATTTCAACAGAAGTTTTGGAAAGACTTGCCTAGTCGTTGCATTAGAAATGGAAGCCTTTAGAATTTTTAAGACAACATATTATCTGAACATAAAAAATTTCTCCTTTACAAGAAAATATTTTTAAAAATACAGAACAATACCAATGAAAATTTGGAATTGTTTCTTTTTTTTCAGGCCAACCACACATTTCAGATAAACTTGACTGAAATCTTAATTTTAACCTCATCAACTTTTATGTTTCTACCTTTTTTCTATTTTTGTTTTATCATAGCAGTTTCACTCCTATTACTAATTTATGCATTTTAAATTTTATTTATTGCCTCTTCTTTCATGCAACAAGAGGACTTTTCTTTCTAAGTCATTTGGTTTTTCTCATACCTAAAATAGTGATTGATATATAGTAGATGCTCAAGTATCACACAGTGAAGACCAGGATAAATATTTATAAGTATTTTGACAAAATTTTCAATCAAGTAAGAAATCATGTCCCCATAAATAAATAAAGATTGTATTGGTTCATTAGAGATGATACAAATAATATAGATAATAAAACTTGTTATTAAGAACATTTATTCTTAAACGGGATGACTGAATTAACATTAACATTTTAATAAGAATAATACCCTTAAAATATGAATTACAGCACATAGTAATACAATAACAGTAGTATCATAAAACAAAATTTTTATCATTATTCTTGAGATGTTTATGTGTGCTTGCAGACCTCTAGAAAAATTATACCAATTAGTGTCAAAAAGCAAACCTATCCTGAAATAAGTATGTGAATAATTTCATGAGGGTTGGGTTAGAACAAAATTATGAAATTGTAAAATATCATCGTACCATAAATGTATTGTTAAAATTAATCACACTTACTTCATAGAAGGTATAAATATATGTTTTGTTCTTCTTGGTTTTATCCAAATACTCCATTAAAGCAAATAAGAGGAATTTATTGAGCAATTATGATAAATTACAAGCAATTATAGCAACAAGCCCAGTGTTAGGATCTAGGAATAGAATGGTGCCTACCCACATGATGACTACATGTCAATAGTTTGGTGACATATGAACCAAAAACAGCACAATATGTAGCTCTAAGTAAGTTAGCTGTGTTTTCACATACATTACATATCACATATATTACATAATATGTTTTCAGATATATTACAAGGCTATATGGAGAAAAACAGAAATACATTCAGAGATGATTTTCTAAATTAGCTTCATATTTCAATATGAAAAAATTAAGAAAATCCTCCAAAGTCTATCACCAAAAACTTTTTTCTACAAGGAGTACACTATAGTTTAATTTATAAGAAACTCCTTGGCAAACCATTTTAGAGGTTAATAAATCTTTATAATCCTAGTTTTAGTAATTAGTATCACATTCTAATAATATCACATCAAGGGAAATGATTATTTTATATTGGCATATTCATAATTGTACCTGAGGCTGCCTTTTGTGTCATTTCTCTTTTTCACCAACTTTATTTGACAGTGCTTTTATTTGTGGCTTTTGATGACCACATTAGGTTTGTATTTTAACACAAAGTTCTTTGGAAAGCCTATGAGGATTGCTGTGATACAAGTAATTCAAGAGATGATGGACAATTTTTATTACACTTCATTTAATATTTAAAACCAAACAATTCCATCATATAACCTTTGTTTATCTAATGATATTTTAGTTCAAAAAAAGTAGTTAATGTTTATAATATGTATATCCAAATACTGATTGTCATCAGAGTCACACACAATGCCATTTCTATATGGTAACATACATTCTTAAAACATAAATAAATGTGTATATCAATATTAAAAATCCTAAGTGTAGTAAATTTTCTAAACATAGCTTCTAACATTTAAGAAAGCTTAGTAATCTATGTGGGCAAAATTTCATTAAGCAGTTGACACTTTCAAGTATTAATATTACCATGTTAGTACTTCCTAGGAAGGAGGAAAAATACCACCTTTCTGAACCAATTGTCAGTAGTCTTTTAAAACAGAAATTTATTATCATATCTGGCATTCATTTGTAGATCATTGTTTAGAGCAAATCATTGTTAAGTGTAATAGACTTTGCAGTCATCCATAAAAATGAGGCCAACTCTCATTAACGGTTCTGAACAGAATACCATCCAATGTCACTACAGTTCCCACTGTGGAAATTTGTGATATATGGTTCATGAGATCTCCCATAGTTGCTGTCTTCAGAGTACATTGATTTTTGACTGATATAGTAAAGTTGTGATTTGTAAAGCTGTTACTACAATTTCTTTGAGGGACAGCACATTGTCATTTGTTGAAGTTAAGTGAGTGTCTGAGGTTTACATTTTGATAATGTGGATATGACAAAAAGTAAATTGTCTAAAATACCATTATAATGTGAGTTTAAGAAATTATTTTCTGAAAAGCTATTCGTTTCGATTATGGGAAAATTTATACATACAACCATTTCAGAATTGTACTTCTAAAGTTGCAAAAAATTAAAAACTTCAGTTTTCAGAATTTAGGTTGTAAATGATCAGCCCAGAGTAATAGTTTCTTCTTTACTTTGTTCAAAACCAGTCACAGCCTAACAAAAATATCTACCTTGAGTATGTTAACATTTACCGAATTATTCAATGAATAAAGATGTTTTCCCTTCATAACTCATAATTAAATATTTCAAAAATAAATTTTGTTTAGAAAAAAATATCCAAAGTTAAAGAGATACAGATATTCCTTTGTGATGCTAGGTTCAGATCATTTTGCAATAACTTTTCATACAATTAATTTTTATATAGTACTTAAAAACTCAAGAAACTTCCATGAGATAAGGTAAATCAAATCTACGATGCAAAGAATCTTTTTATCTCTAAAGCCTCAAGCAAACAATAATATTAAAATACATAATTTAGTAATATATTACCCTCTTCTTTATCTGATTGCCTAAAGGGGATTTTCTTCTTTCCAGAAGTTGTAGGATACTATAAATGAAATGTCCTGAATGAGCAAAGAAATAGAACTGGAAGAACTGTTTGGTTTAAATATTTGAATAACTAGTAATAAGAAATTCAACAACTTAAAATATCTTTCTTCTATAATTTAGGATATTTATCTATTCCTACCATGTGTGACATAGGTTTGTTTTTTTTTTTCACCTTGAGATAACTGAGATTTATAACATTTATATAACCTTTATAAGGTTACTAGCTCAAAAGAAATTGACTTAGTTTAACACTGTTTAGTCTTTTCTAGCCAATCCATTTGTCTTAGTCCATTTGAGACATTATAGCAAAATACCATAGACCAGGTTGTTCATAAAAAACAGAAATGCATTTCTCACAATTTTCTTGGCTGAGAAGTTCAAGACTATGTCACCAGCAGATTTTGTGTCTAGTGAGGGCCCACTTCCTGGTTCATAGAAAGCGTCTTCTCACTGCTTTTTCACATGAGGAAAGAGCAAAGAAACTCACTGGAGCTTCTTTTATAAGAACATTAATCTTATTCATGACCTAATTAACTCTTGAAGACCCTACCTTCTAAAACCATCACATTGGTAATTAGGTTTGGACATACGAATTTGGGGGAAGAAAAAAACATCCAGACCATAGCACCATTTGATTATCTCTCTGCCCTGTTCTTCATCCGAGGTTACAACATTTTCTAGTGCTGGTAGGCATTCTTACAAAAATGGCACATTTCAATCTATGCTTTAGTATGTCCTCTCTTCTGCAATACTGAAATGAAGTGATGCAGGATTTTTTGCTCTTTAGCTCAGCTAATCTTGGGTCTTAACCAGCTAATCTTGTCTCATGACCAGGGATAATTAGGCATGCAGACACATTAAAGAATAAGGATGGTGGAATTTATTAAATGAAAAGAAAACTCTTTAAAAAGCGAGGGGTCCTGCAAACAGATTTCCACCTCACAAATTGAATACCAGGGCCACCATACATGAGCCGAAGAGGCCACGCTCATTCCCTGCATGAAGTGCGAGTTCCTGGTGGCTCCACCCCATTCCCCCAGTGCACATGGGCCTCTATGTAGTCCGCTATCGACATGCCCCGGAAAGCCCCCTGGGCAGCTTCCCTTATCTGCACAAGACATTTGGTGTAAACATTTGTGGGGCAGGGTGGAGATTCTCCAGGACCTTTCCTATCTGCCTAGGCTGTTGACTGTCTCCTGCTTCTATCATTAATGTCATTTGTTTCATCAAGAAACCTTCCCCTTCCGTGAACTCTTTAGTCCCATATATGGACTTTGTTTATAGTAATTAAAGTTATTTTGCCCTGCCCAGTTTTAGAAGCTATAGTTCCAAATCCTAGATGTAGTGCCAAAAGATGCCTAGTCCACCACGCTAGCTAAAGCTGAATTCTCTCCAAAACAATCACTGCTACCTCTATTCACAACATTTTTTTTCTCATATCAAATACAGTTTTCACCCTGTATGATTTCTTACTCAACCAGTATCTAGAGAAGCTAGGGATCTCAAAAAGAACCTTCAGATAAATGTCTGGAGATCAGTATTAAGATTTCCATAAAAATGTCATTTGTTTATAGTCTCAATATATCCTTACAAAATAGCAATTGGAAATTACAGGCTGTCAGAGCTTTGGCTCTCAGATTCCAGTTGGCCCACTGAAATAAATTACTGACTCAGAAATTTTCTGTGACAATGTCAGAATTTAGATAACAATAAACCTTGCCTATTTACCTATATTGCTTAAATTAGAGTTACAAATGCTCAGAACCAAACTAGAATCCTGGTTTGGAAACCACAATGCTCTAATGTTACCATAGAAGGGAGATTTCTATATTAGTTCTAGTTTCATGCAAAAAAATGTCCAAGTATGCCTTGGAAAGATTACTCCAGAGAAAAACCACAAGTCTAGTGTTCTGTAAAGTAGCATGCCCTTTTATAGCAGTGAAGTGAACATAAGAGCAAAGCTGTAGAGTGTTAGGATGGATTGTCTCCGTATAGTAACCTAGTGATCTTGGAATCTTCTAGTCTGTTTTGAGGTTTTAATATAATGATAAGACTAGCATATCTAGGTTATTTTAGGTCATCATTGCTGGAGAAATTTATAAAATTTTAAGTGAAATTTTCTTAAATTTCTCAGATGTCTCAATAGTTCCAGAATTCAAAGGACCCGAGGTTGGAAGCCTAAAATGCTTGTAGTCACAGAGTCCACATTTAAAACACTAATTATTTCTTTATTTAGCCTAAGGTCAGGGGCATGGAGTGAAAGCTATGTTTGCTATAGGAAAACACGTTCCAGGCCGGGCGCGGTGGCTCACACCTGCACTTTGGGAGGCGGAGACGGGCGGATCACGAGGTCAGAAGATGGAGACCATCCTGGCTAACACGGTGAAACCCTGTTTCTACTAAAAATACAAAAAATTAGCCGGGCGTGGTGGCCGGCGCCTGTAGTCCCAGCTACTCGGGAGGCTGAGGCAGGAGAATGGCGTGAACCCGGGAGGCGGAGCTTGCAGTGAGCCGAGATCGCGCCACTGCACTCCAGCCTGGGCGACAGAGCGAGATTCCGTCTCAAAAAAGAAAAAAAAAAAAAAAGAAAAGAAAAAAGAAAACACATTCCAGCTGGGCGCTGTGGTTCATGCCTATAATCCCAGTACTTTGGGAGGCTGAGGTGGGTGGATCACTTGAGCCCAAGAATTCGAGACCAGCCTGGGCAACACGACAAAACCCCTTCTCCACAAAGTATACAAAAATTAGCCAGGTATGGTGGCACGTGCCTGTGGTCCCAGCTACTTAGGAGGCTGAGGTGGAAGGATCACTTGAGCCTGGAAAATCAAAGCTACAGTGAGCTGTGATCACACCACTGCACCCCAGACCCGGTGATAGAAGTCAGACCCTTTTTCAAGAAAGAAAAGAACGTGTGATGGAATTCCGAATGTATTTGAGGGAGATTGAGTGTAATAATCCTTCAATTCCTCTAGGAAATTTCCTGGCCAGAGATTAGTTGTCATAGAGAGCAGATACCCAAAGATGTTTTTTCAGATAAGAGACAACCAAATTCCTGGTAGACTATATTCAGCATCTTAAATAACTTCCGTTGATTTGCTAGGATCTGGTTATAAGAAATACGACATTTTTTACTGTGGCTTGAGTAAGTCAGAAAATTGAACTTATCATCCTCACTGAGTTGGCCTGATGGTTAATGACGCCTTTGGAAAACATAATGAAGTGTTTTGTTTTAGTACAATTCAAGCTTCCTGGAAGCATACCTGTATTGCACCTGCCAGCCTGCAGTCAGGTTAATTAGCTGGCAGTGTGAATATTTTTCTCAGTCAGTTTAGCAATTCTGATAAGGAGGTGACAGGCACTTTCATGCCTCTATTTTCATACTAAGGTTTATTAAATCTAAAATGCTGAAGAGAGTGAAGGTTGATAGGGATGTTGATGTTTTGCTGAAAAGTTCCTCTTATAACCTTTGAATAATTTTCAAACCAGAATTTACATAAGGACTTTGAAATACTAAAGTAATAGAATGTCACAGTTTGATAGAAAGTGAGGTTTTGGAAGAAAAGCCAAATATTTTCATGGAATTAGCTATTGATTCCCATTATAGACTAAAGATGATACTTAACCACATTGGTCAGCTACTACCAAATTGAAGTACAAAAAAAATAAGCTGTTTAAAAACCACTTGATAACCTTGTATTCCCCCTTATATTACATCCCTTGGCAATGAGAGTGGGCTCAGTTATCAGTCTGTGCTTCCTGACAAGTATGAAAGAAAAATACATATATTCTTCTTCACTGTATAAAGCCTCAAGCCTCACTTTCACATGTGTGTGTATATACATACATATCTATATGCGTCACCCTAAGCTATACAAAAGATGAGAACTCAGTATTTCTAGTATTTGTCAGCATAAGAAACATAGGATCCTTAAGGAATTTATTTAAAAACAAATTGTGAATGGCATTAGAAACGCTGATGCAAACTGGGTATCAGTCTGTGGCAGTCCTAAGTACAGGTCTTGGAATGCCACTCAAACTCTTGCCAATAATGTGCTAAGTGTTGAACACTGGAGGGAGCCATTGTGTTGGGAGATGTGGAGGCCAATAAATAGAGTGACACGTTCAGCCATTACTTGTTCCTGAGAGTATGTACATGGAAGAACTGTAACAACGTAGGAAGCACAGGTTTTTTGTTTTGTTTTGTTTTGTTTTGTTTTCATTTGGGGGGTCAAATCTCTAATGGGAAACAGCTCAGCTAGCTGTTTCCAGGCTTATAAGTCCATGTACAGGATATGCCACTTTGTTCCTCTAGTTGCACAGAGTGGAACGTAAAATTGTAAGATGGTAGTAACTTGTCACAAATATTTACCGATTCAGTGAAAGGATTTTGGATATGTATTATTTTTAGGTGATCATCTAGATTTCAGGGCTCTATAGGCCCCTCTCTCACATATTCCGTGAATTCATTTTATGCATTTTATTAGACAGTGAAGTTTTGAAAAGGAGGGGACAATAATTTAAAGGCAGAAATGAGAAGAGCTAAAAGAAAACCAATACCTTCTATATGCCCTATCCCAGAATTGATAGGTGCTAGCAGATTAAAATTAGGCATGATTAATTTTAGGGGTTAAGCAGGTAATTAATGGGTCAGTACTAGATCGTCATGAATACATGATGGTTTCATTCATGCCTTGGGTGGCAGAGTCATGTTAAGATGGTAAAGGTTGATGGCAGATGATTGTGTGACAAGAGAAAATGTCAGTAAGTCAAAATCTTAGTAAGGAGCAGAGTATCCATAAAAGGGGCACTCTTTCAAATGTTTATAAATAGAAACTCAGGAGAATTATTTAATGTGACTTCCCAGTTCTACATAATGGCACCTGTCTCTCCTTTCTCTTACCTTTTTTTGGTTCATTTTACATAACAACAACAGAACAACAACAACCAAAAAAGTGTTATTGAAGTCTTAAAGGCTTTACTGTGTATATGACATTATGTAAATACATAATTAAAATACTTTGATAGCTTACTCATTCATTTATTCAAAAAGACTGACTAAGCAGCTAACAGATATGAGATGTTGTGCTAGGTGATTCAGGTGAAATTATGAACAAAATACCCCATGAATAATCCTTGAAAACTCCCTTTCATACATTTTTTTTTTTTTTTTTTTTTTTTTTTTT
>NW_016814114.1:62763-81715 GCF_001698545.2 Rhinopithecus bieti
GGCTGGAGTGCAGTGGCCGGATCTCAGCTCACTGCAAGCTCCGCCTCCCGGGTTTACGCCATTCTCCTGCCTCAGCCTCCCGAGTAGCTGGGACTACAGGCGCCCGCCACCTCGCCCGGCTAGTTTTTTGTATTTTTTAGTAGAGACGGGGTTTCACCGTGTTCGCCAGGATGGTCTCGATCTCTTGACCTCGTGATCCGCCCGTCTCGGCCTCCCAAAGTGCTGGGATTACAGGCTTGAGCCACCGCGCCCGGCCTCATTCATACTTTTAAAGTATACTTCCTAAATATCCCTCAAGGCCCCAAACACAATAGAATGAAAGCAAATTTAGAAAGAGCAAAAGCAAACATATCAATACCACGTTCAAGTAAATAAAAGGGAAACGAACCTGGAAACTGGTAGGTAGCCACGGGCCAAGGTAAATAGCCATTTATTGTTCTTAAGGCATCTAGAAATTTCTAAATATGACCTCAGACACTAACTAGCTTGCCAAACCGAATATTAGACATAATCATGATGAAGAGGGTTGAATGGAAAACTGCTAAGCCATTTTGACAGACATCTTCAATAGCCACATAGAAAGAAACGTAAGTAAGTGCTTCTGAGAAACTGAGTTACATGTAATGAGCAATATTTATAAAAATCTAAATTTTAGATGCTTTAAAGTATTAGAGTTAGTTAGCTTTTGTTATTGATGTTCCACTTACTGAATTACTAGTGAGAATACAAATAACATCGTGGCTTGAAAGTGTTTTATTAGAAAACACAAGTCCCTTAAGATCTTCAATTTCAAATAATTTTCACAACCAATTTTGTTTCTATGTTATACCTAGGAATTTAATTCCTAATTGAGTTCCCTATTAGTTTGAAGGAATATCTTTCTACAAATATTTCTGTTTTGTTTCTTTAAGGATTTTTTTCGCTTTTCATTCATGACTGAATAGCCTTTCAGATATAGTTCTAAGGCAATATATCCATGTGATAAATCCTTTAAATTCCATAAGAAAATATACAATGAAAAATAAGCGCTGATTTATTCTATATTCATAATTCTCAACTTTGATCCCCAGAGAAAACAGTAGTCATCAGGTTCTTAGGTAGCTACTCTTTTATCTTTTCCTCAACAATATATTTAGAAAATTATTTATCATCAACCTTTAAGAAGTCACTTAAATTTGCATAAAATGTTATATGTTGCACCACTGAAAATGGATACATACTGATGAAGACTATGAGAGGCCAAAAATATTTAAAAGTCAGTTTTACTAAATAATAACATGGTCTTGTTAATAAATTGCCTCACTATTTTGCTGCTTATTTGATGTTCTGTTTATTGGTTAAGTGGACTGAATACATAGTTTCTTCTAATAACATTTTTATAAGTTTGAGTCTACACAAATTATTACTTTAATACTTATAGCACTAAATTAACTGATTCCAAGAAAAAGCAATGTGAGTTGCCAAATATCTGAATTTGGATCAGTGAATAAATGGTGACTAGATATCAGAAAGTAGAAACAGAGAGATGATAGGGTTGCTTGAACTCAAAGATTGAGATGACTTGTGTTTAGTAAAGCCATTGAAGAGTGGTTCCCTTTGGTAAAGTGCTTAGTGCAGTCTATTTTTATGGCCCAAGAGAAGATACTTCTAACCACTTCACTTAATAGACTGTTTCCCAATCCATCTGATTTAATCATTTGGATATTGCTTCTTTGATAATCAGTCTCACATTTTCTTCACTTAATTTTATCTGATTTCCTCTACTTCTACTCTTTCATCACATTATTCTGGAGGAATAAGACAGACAGGCTTTAATGGATGTGCCTTAATGTATACTCCTAATTTAGGGTATTAAAATAATTAGGAAATTAAAAATATAGAATAATTCCTTATCTGTCTCATTAATTGCCTTAAATATTCCTATTATGTTTTCACATTGGTCCCATGAGTAATGATATAAGAAAGAATTCATTACATTATAGAAAAAATCCTACACATTTATTAGATTTATACCTAGAGGTCAAAGTCCATTACAGTGTTATCCCTGATTAATATTATTTTACTTCCCTGAGTTGCAATTATGCTTTGCATAATGGGTGATCAGAATTCAGTGCAATGAAAGAGTCATGGAGGTCATATTTGAACAAGTGGAATGTGGTGAGTAATAGCTTTGAGGTCTAGAGTGATATTTAATATAAGTCCCATTATTTTTCTAATGTATGTATCCTTTTTTTATCTAGAAATTAGAACATTATTAATGTTCAATGACATTACGCCCCTTTTATCAAATGAAAGTCTGAGACCTTTGCATGGCACACTGAAAGAGTAAAGGCACCAGGTTTCAATACTGTTATATAAGCTTGCACGTGATGAAAAGCTAAATTTTAATTTGAGAAAAAAAAGTAGATCATAAAATTCATGTCTTTGAAATTTTACCTTGATAATCTGTTTCGGTGATCAATATGGCACATTTTGCAAAAAAAAAAAAAAACCCACACAAAACAAAGCACACAAGTATAACTTGTATATGTAATCTATATACAGAAAATAATCTGGAAGAATATATACTCACAGTTCTTGTTTGTAAATAGGTTAGCTGGCCCTAGTTCAGGGACATTTCTCCCCTGTAAGAAGGCAGGTGAGAGCAGTTGGAGGCAGCTGCGAACTCAACTCCCCAAACCACAATTCTTGTTTTATTCTGAAAGTTACTACACCCCTATAAACTGTATCAGATTCCCAAGATAAAAGCAATTAAAAGGACATCTGATTTAATCATTCATTGCACAAAGGATAATTTAGATATAGATTTTGTCAATATATAATGCTACCAGAAGTAAATCTACCCTATGAGATATAATGTGAAGGCAAGATTTCTGGAAAACATTCCAAAATAATCTCCCTATAGAAACAGGAAAAAGTAAGCCCTGCTTTCCCAAGCTTCTTCTATTTGGAGTTACTCATGTCCAAATGCAGTTTTAACTGTACCATATTCTCAGCCAGTTCAGAAACAGAGAATAAATCAGCAATTTCATACTTAATGACTGATTGGGCAGGGAATTTATTGTACCTCTCTTTCCTATCTTGCAATCTCTTCTAACTTTTCCTTATCTAGCAGTTTAGTTCCTATGGACTGCAACTCAGAGGCATTAAGCTCAGTTCCCTTAGCAGCAACACCAATGCCATGACAGGTACTTTCTAATCTTCTGCTTTGGGGTGTTAATTCTCAACCCCTATACCTCCAGTCACAGATATCCTTCTATTAAATGAAAAGATTGTCTGAAATTATTGATTTTTTTAACCCAGATGTTATCTTTTTTTTTTTTTTTTTTCAAATATAGTTTTCCACAGGCATTACCTATCACAATGGACAACTTTAGGTTTCTGTGATTGGCCAAAAGTTGCCTGAACTTGCTATGACTATTTGAATATTTTTCCACTGGAATTCTCTGCTGTCCCTCATGCACCCACAGCTAATTAATATTTTTTCCATCCTCTCCTACCTAGAATGACCAGTATGTCTTATGTAGGCACATCATCAGAATAACATTGGTAATAAACTGATATTCAGATGGAGATTGGTACTCATTTTCCCTTACCAATTACTTTGCATGTCAAGGGTTTGGGATTTCTCCAAGAGCAGAAACTTTAAGGAAATCTCTGACTATAGGTTTTGGCTCAGTTGCAGCCATTACTAATTTGGGTGGTCATCAGCTTCTTGTCAGACAGAATCTCTGGGCAAAAGCTATTGTAGGACTGTATAACAAATCTTTCCACATGGCACCTTTTTGAGAATAAAAGGAAGTTGAACAGAGGTTAAATTTTCAGGATGCCTAGGTCACCAGTCATAAACCAGGCAAACTGAGTTAATAATCCCTCTGGCTATTAGGTTCCTGGTTCCAGAATCAGGGAATGAATTATTTGCGTACATTTATTTAATGCTTATTTGAATTACAATGTACTAGGCAATTTGCTGGGCCCTCAAGCTACATGGAGATTCAGGAAGACATATTTACGTTCATGGACCTTGTTATCTAGTAGTGAAAGCAACTACACAATTATAAGTATGATGACAACTATAAAACAAATAGAAAAATACGATGAGAAAATGTAACTTGGGAGTGTCAAACTAAAAATAAATTTGAGAAAATATCTCCAAATATGTTTTTATTTAAGACTGAGAAATGAGAATTAAAACTGGAATGCATGGAATGGCAAACCAAAAGTGCATTTGGTGTTGGAAGATTAAATGGAAGTTTTTATTGGCAAAAAGGAAGAGGTTCACATAAACTGCTTAGAAGAAGAGTTCATGGGTCCAGAAGCTCAAAACCAGAGTGTCATCTATTCATTGGTGGAGATGCCATTACTGGGCAAGTGTCATTTTGAGAGCATTGTATCTAAATTACTGCAGTCCTAAAGAATTTCTAGAGATTAAACTTGTCATAGAAGCATGTGTATATGTGCAAAATATGCAAGCTATGTAAAGGAGATGCATGAAGGACATGAAGGGATTTCTTGTGGGGATTTTAGAAAATCCTTGGAAACAGATTTTTATCTCACGCATGAAAGTGTGAGCCTCCTCTGTCTTCATGCCTTCCCAGCCCTATTTTGTCTGAGTGTTATGGCTGTGACTTCATCTTGGTATCTGCAAGGATGCTAGCCTAGCTTTGGAAATTAGGGAGAAAAATTTGGAAAATGGACATATAAGCCAAAACCTCAAAATGAGAGTGAGTCAAAAGTATGCAATGCTGACCAAGATGGCCCCACAGCTTGACTAAATTTTAGACAGGCTTTCTACTGACTCTAGGTCCCTGACCTTTTCTTTGAGCATTTACTTTAGCAAACTGATAATTGCAAATTCTTTCTCTGCCTCCTTTGACATCAAATGTTCTCCCATCCTCTTCCCAGTTTTCCCAAAAAGAAATGTTTTTCTCAAGAACCTAGGAGCCACCCCTTTGCAATGCAATTACCAAATGACATAGTACTCCAATTTATCTCCCAGTTTCTGTGGGAGGGTAGAAGCCTAACTTAGATAAGGATAATTAGCAAACACAGATGGCGTAACAACATTGACTACATCCCACTTGGTGTCCTTTAGTGCTTTTCCATTAGCTCACCTCAGTTTTACAAACCCTCCTGCCTTTTGTTTCAGCTGAGCTGAGTTCGGCCACTCTTCTGTATGACCATAGTCTCTCTTCTCTAATGCAAGAGTTTCAAACAAAGTCTCTCTTGTTTGTTCACCTCTATCCAGTGCAGATTTACATTGACAAAACTCAACTAAAAATGGGCAATGTGGGATTCTTAAGGAACAGAGGGATAACCAGTATCATTGAAGTACAGAGAATGAAAAGGTTGGTTAGTAGTTTTATGTTGATGGAGGGGCAGAAAACATTCATTTATTAAGATACTGTAGAGAAAATAATTCATTTGTTGTTTTCATTCAACTTCTATAATGTAAGCCCTAAATATTTGGTTCTGATGAATTCTTTCTTTACTACCAGGTTTCACTAAACCATTGTTTAAGTTTTAGCCACTTTTTCAACAAAACTAAATTATATATAGCATAAACTATGCTATTTGTATTAGAAAGCAAAGGAAGGAAGGAAGAAAGGAAGGGAGGGAGGGAGGGAGGGAAGAACGAAGGGAGAAAAGAAGGATGGAAGAGAGGGAGGGGAAAATGGAAAATATAAAACAGTTAAAGGGACACTTTCTGACTCTTGGAATTTAAAATTGAAGTGAGGCATTTATATGAAAATATCCCGAACAAATGTTCAATGAGGGACCAAGAAGACAGATATTTTCAGGCTGATGTTGTCTGTTAAAATATATTTGAAACTCATACCGTTTCTACTTGTTAAGTATTTTTAATTATTGGTCAACTTTACAAATTTGTCTACTTACTTCTTAAATTATAGTTTGTTTTTATGCTGTATAATTGTCTCAATTGAATAGAATTTAACAAATTTCTTAAAACAAATAATTTCTCTTGACATCACCTGACATTACTCAGTAGCACAGCAACTCTGATTCGAATGGTCACCTCCTTTGCCATGCCCTCCTTTCTCTCTTCTGAATATTAAGATTTGATCTACTTTTTTAAAAGCATCCATTTAGTTAATATTTATTGATATCTACAAAGTATCATTATGGAAGATCCCCAACATTTTCTCCCCTCAGCCCTACTTCATACTTCAAGAAATAAAATAAAAATACTGCTATGACTCTATGAGTAGGCAGTTAATGAGAATGTGTTTGCTATTGTAATACAGGAGAGGACTTTCATCTGTGAAATGGAAGAGTTAGGTTCTAATTCTCAACCTGGCTTCCAATTAGAATAACAAGGAGGACCTTTTTAAATATCAGAGATAATGAGCCACATCTACAGAAATACAGTTGGAATTGTTTTGTGGTAGAGCTGGGGTATCAACATTTTAATTTCATACAATTATTCCTTGGTATTCAAGAGAAATTGGTTCCAGAACCCCCTCAAATACCAAAATCCACGGATGCTCAAGTCCCTTATCTAAAATGGTGTAGTATTTGTATATAACCTATCCACATCCTCCTGTTTACTTTAAATTATCTCTAAATTATTGATACAATGTAGAAAAATTATACTGAGTATCTAATACAATATGAATGCTATGCAAATAGTTGTTATACAGTATTGTTTAAAGAATAAGAAGAAAAAATTCTCTACATGTTCAGTACAGATGCAATTTTATTTTACAAACATTTTTGTTCCACAGTTGGTTGAATGCACAGATGTGGAGCCCACAGATAGAGGGCCAACTGTATATATGTTTTTCTATTTCCCCAGGGGAATCTAATGTGCAGTCATGGTTACACACAACCATGTGTCTAAGAGTCTATGTAAGGTAATCTCTCCTGATCTTTGTTTATTAGGAGAACCCTGTGCACTCCTCCTCATGGCTTTGTAAGAGGATCTTCTCCCTAGTTCCAACCTGGGAGATATTAGGGAGAAGAATTTAGTGTTTTTCTTTCCTCATTACTAATTGCTTCCACAGCAGGGAAGACTGGATAAAGATATGGTATTCATTAAGCATATCTCAAATACTTGCCTGGAGTTTGTTTTCCAGCCAGTTGTAGCTCTTTGCCCTTTAGATTATCATGGCTAAGCAAAGTATTTATTTCTCATTGTAGTCTAGCCTAGTTTATTAAAGTTCTGTAAGTTATTTATGGCAAAAGTATCTGTAGGTAATAACTTACTCTTTGCCAGCATCATTCTATATAGATAGATTTCTCCCGTTTACATGGGATGAATGGTTCAAAAGAAAATTTGTAATCCTGGAACCCTTGGTTAAATATCATATTAATGTTACCTGCTCTAATATCGTCACATAAATTTGCCTATATCAAGGCAATTCTGTCTAAATCAACTCATACCCTAAATATGACATGGGAAATATTTTATCATAATTAAAATAACATGATAATACTATTAAAGATAATATTGGTGATATCGTTACCATCGATACTAAGAATTTTTACTTATTATAGCTTCACTTTATTATTTTAAATTTATATTCATTTTCTTATTTAATCTTCACCATAAATCTATGAGATAAATAGATTAGACCCATTTTACATGAGAAAATTGAGGCTCAAATAGTTTAGGAAATAAAGCTGGAATTTGAAATTAAAACTGTCAAACTCTAAAACATGATGTTCTTAGTAAATATTAAATTAAGTATAAATGTTCACTATAGTAAATATTAATAGCTACTATTTATTTATTCCCATCATATGCATGATATTCAGCAGATGATTCCTGATTCTCACATTACTGCTATAAATTAGACAGTAATATTTACATATTACAGACAAAAAAATCTGAAACACTGGTAATTTGCATAGATTGCCCAAGGCCTCCTCACAATTTGGTTACACATCTGAGTCTGCTATCTCTAAAATTCATGAAGGAATAATGACTTGTTAGGGAAAAGGAATAGAAATGCCTGTAGCACCAGGCACAAGCGTAGGAGAATATAAAGAGATGAGCCAAGAAACCATATGATACCAAATTATGGAAAGTCTTTTACAAGTCATTTTTTCAAGTTTGCATAACAAATAGCCCCCCTTATACAACACTTTCATGTACTATAAACTCTTCTAGATGCTTTATATATATATATATATATACACACACACACACACACACAAATAAATATATATATGTATAGTCCAACCTCTTTATTCCATCACTCTCTTGACCATTGCTTTTCATTTCTGGCATCATGTATTCTGCATCACATAAATTTTTACATAAAAACAAAGAGTAAGTATTTATCTAATCTACATGTCTGAAAGGAGAAATATTAATCTGATGACTTGTCTTTTAGGCGCCCAGAGAGGTTGAGCTCATACAAAAGGAAGATGTGTAAATTTTAAGTTCTTAGTAATTTTAGTTTTTGTACACATTAAACCATGAACAGGGAGAAATAAAGAGGAAAGAGTATATATATTTTTTAATTCCCTAGATGACTCACTACAACTGAAAATCAAATCCATTTCCAATCTAAAGCATTGCAGAAAAAAACAGGATAAAGTACACCTATAAGACATGAGATAAGAGAACAACTGGGTTCCACATGCCCATAAAACTGAGTCAAATTTTATACCAGAACATGAATAATAGAAAATTACAAAGACAATTAACTTCTGGAATGCAAGAGTTACTCCTTGTGTCTTCTGTTTCTCGGTCAGCATTTTCAACAGTGAGTAGTCAGATGCTCAGTTATTGATTCAAAATTGCATATTTCTTATATTATACTCAACTAATTATAGAAGGACATTGAGAAAAGTATTGTTTTAAATTTTCCCATAAGCGCTAAGGAGTGACAAATTAGGTAATCTCTAAAGAGATTCTTCCTTGAGTATCCCATATATGCAGGTGCCCTCACTTAATTCTTGTATTATTTTCCATATCTAGCACCCATTGTTTTCTTTGTAAAACTCACTTATAAGCATACATTTATTTGTTTGCTTCTGTACCTAATACCTGTTTTCCCCATTAGAAAACCAGTTTCACAGAGCCAAGAAGCAAATCATTTTGTTCACCAGATAATTGCCTCGCAATGTACCTGGATATAGAAATGTTCTATAAAATGCCTTGAATAGGTGATTAATCTGTTATCTTCAATACATGCTACCTCTGTATTCCTCTAACATTAAAGTAGATATGAAACAAAGATACGAATGGGACAATAAATTAACAAATGTAATTAAAATATCTAAATAAATACATATGCCACATAAAAGGTAAAGGTGAGAATTAAGTCATTAAACAATTATCAGGGTAATATGCAAAGGATATGTGTACAATATTTATTATTGTTATACTACCAGAAAAGTTAAAACTGATTTTTGAATGCATTTAACTGACTTCTGGGTGACAGCTCATGGGTAAATTAAATCTGTCAAAACTTGGGAAAAATTCCAACACCGGAAGCTAAGGAAGAATGCTATTGAGATAAGAGGAACTGAGAAATTAGTGCTTGAAAATGCAGATGTGACCAGACTAAGAAAAGCCACCACTTCCATTTCTAAGGAGATACCAAGTCACTGAAAAATAAGAAAGTGAAAAATCTTGGTGGGATAATTGAAAACTGGTTATAGAAACTTGGCCCATAACCATAAAATTAACTCAGGTTTATCAAGCCAAAGCAGAAGGTGTAAAAATAAATAACAGAATAAAAACACTAATATTTACTGGGATAATACTCCTAATAATAAATATAATAAAATAACTACAATAGTGAATATAATAGCTCACAGGTATTAAACACTTCCCACATTCTGGGACTTGTGGCAGTTTGTACGTATTAACTTATTTGTGACTTGCAAAAACTCTTTGAAGTAGATGCTATTGTCATCAATATATTGCAAATAAGGAAGCTGAAACACAGAAAGGTGAAGTAATTTGCCTAAGGTTTCATAAGCGGTAAATGGAGGATGAAGGTTAAACCTAGGTAATACCTCTCCTACTATTACTCTCAGGCTGAATTGGTAATAAAACTATATTCCAACCAGCCTTCCAGCTTAAGATCTGGTTGAAGGATATGGATAAAAATGTGGTAAAATGTAGGGTATTAATGTATTACAAGAGAATTTATTTTGTTTTGGTAATGATTTTTTAGATATGACACCAAAAGCTCTGTCCATGAAAAAAAATTAAATTAGAATTTATTAAAATTAAAAAAAAAAACTTTTGCAGTGTGAGAACATTGTTAATAGAATAAAAAGTCACAGGCTATAGAAAATATTTGGAAAACACATAAAAAATAGAGAACTTCAATCCAAAATAGTTAAAGCACCCTTAAATTTTTACAAAAAGAACCCAATTAAATATGGACAAAAATCTAACAGACACATCACCAATTAAGAGATACAGGCTTGGCGCAGTGGCTCACATCTGCAATCCCAGCACTTTGGGAGGCCAAGATGGGCAGATCACCTGAGACTGGGAATTCAAGACTAGTCTGGCCAACATGGTGAAACCCCATCCCTACTAAAAATAGAAAAATTAGCCGGGCGTAGTGGCACATGTCTGTAATCCCAGCTACTCAGGAGACTGAGGCAGGAGAATCGTTAGAACCTGGGAGGTGGAGGTTGCAGTGAGCCGAGATTATGCCATTGCACTCCAGCCTGGGCAACAAAAGTGAAACTCCATCTCAAAAATAAATAAATTAATTAATTAATAAAAAGAGATAAAAAAGGCATACGAGCATATGAAAGGATGTTCAACATAACTTAGGAAATTGCAAAAAGAAAGCAACAACGTAATACCACCGCATATACCATTAGAATGGGTAAAATCCAAAAATCTTTACAATATCAAATGTTGGAAAGGATGTGGAGCAACATGAATCTCATTCATTGCTGTTGTGAAAGCAAACTTGTATAGCCACTTTGTAGGATGGATTGGTAGTCATTTAGAAAGTTAAACGTATTCTAATTACACAGTTTGTCAATTGAGCACCTAGATATTTACGCAACTGATTTCTTGAAGTGTATGGCCACACAAAAATCTGCATGTGAATGTCTATAGCACCCTTATTGATAATTGCCAAAAACTGAAATTAAAATTTAACAACAAAGTGGGATTTATCCCCAATAATGCTAGTCTGGTTCAACATTCAGAATGTAATCTATCATATCAATAGGCTAAAGAAGTAAAATCATATGATCATAACAATACATGCAGAAAACATTGACAAAATCCAACACTCATTCATGATTTAAAAGAAAAAACTCCCAGTAAACTAAAAATAGAGAGAACAATACCCACAATTTATTAAAGATTATCTACGTGAAAACCTGCATCTAACGTCATACTTAATTTAAGTGAGAAACTAGAAGCTTTCCCACTTAAAATCAGATGAAAGACAAGGATGCCCCACTTACCACTGTTTTTCAACAATGTAATGGAAATCCTAGCTAATGTGATAAAACACAAAAAAGAAATAACATGTATATAGATTGGAAGGAATAACTAAACTGCTTCACACAGTTCAAAGATGACATGATTCTTTGTAGAAAATGCCAAAGAATTAACCATAGTAAGGGTGGTGACTCACACCTGTAATCCCAGCACTTTAGGAGGCCAGGGCAGTGAAAACAGTCTATATGATAGTATAATTACAAATAGATGTCACTATACATTTGTTCAAACCCATAAAATATACAACACCAAGAATGAACCCTAATGCAAATTATGGTCTTTGGATAGCAATGATGAGTCAATGTAGGTTCATCAATTACAACAAATATATTTTGGGGGATATAAAAATGAGGGTGGCTATCCATGTGTGGGACAAAAGACATAAAGGAAATCTCTGTATTTTCCACCCAGTTTTGTTTTGTACCTAAAACTTCTCTAAAAAATAAAATATACTGAAAAAATCTTAAAGCAAGAGAAATGTCCTTCAGCAGAAGAATGAATATACATCCATACAGTGGGATACTCTTCATCGATAAAAATAAATGGGCTATTAACTCACAAAAACATGCAGGAATCCTAAATGCATATTTCTGAGTGAAAAAATTAACATCAGTCTGAAAATATCATATACTATATAATTTTAATTATATAATATTATAGAAAAGGCCAAACTGTAGAGGTAGTAAAAAGATTACTGCTTGCCAGTGGTTTAGGGTTAAATAAGCAAAACAGGAGATTTTTAGGGCACTGAAACTATTTTATATTCTAATAATGTATATATGAAATTATGCATGTATCAAAACTCATACAATTTACACTACAAGAGATGAACTTTATGCGAATTTTTAAAATAATATAGGAGGTTGGGGATCCCGGGAAGAGATGTTCCATATGACATGAAAACCTTACTGTGTTACAGGTATGTAAATAAACTCAGTAAAGTGAATTGGGGAAAAAGTGCTGACCTACGCAACTTTGGTAATAAATAGAATATGTAAGACTGAAGTAAAAAAAGACATACACATAAGCCTGCATTCCAATTGATAAAGTTTCTCCCCACAAGAGTACAGCTTATTAATTCTTGTATTGTTTTACATGTATACTGGAATGGAAAAATTAAGTAAATGACTGGCAGATACTGGGAGCCAGGTTTCTCACTGTTGGAGCTGGAATTTACAGATAAACAAAGGCAGGAGGCTAGAATGATCCATGTGGTGATATATTAGAGTTGGAGACATCAGCATGAACATGTTTGGACTAATATAGATGCTGACTACATATAGAAACATATATAGATAAGAATCAATGCATGAATTGATACACATGCGATGTATTTTCTTGCTCTGTCAAATGAAAATGCCTAGAAGCAATGATACTCCAGTAACAATCCTAGCACCCACATCCTAGTTTCCAATACCATTTTTGAATGGAAGCAACAAGGGATCCTTGGAGAAATGGTTGATTCTAGACTAAGGGAGGAAATATATAAAATGACACTGGAGCATGTTGTAGTGACAGAAAGCAAATATGGTCTCCAAAAAGAAGTCCACCAAACACAAACAAACAAACGCACAACAAGAAGAAAGCTTGCATTGATGTGGATATGTCAGAAGTCAGAGGGACATAGGGGCCAATAGAAAGGGCTCCCAATGGCCAAAGCCAGTACAATTTAAGCAAAAAAAGAAAAAAAATCCACAACTATTAAATTAATATTCGATTATAATATAAAATATATATCTATAAAGGCATAATAATATAAAAACCTGTTAAATAAATGAGGAATAAGAGACAAATATCTCTTACAGAAAAATTTCAAGTAATTGATATAGATACCATATCCTCACAAACAAGAAGCATAAATCTAAATTTTTTAAGTGTAGGATGTGCATAGTAATTCTTTCTAAAGCATGTAGAATGGAAAGGAGGCAAAATATTAAATTTACATGAGAAAATCTGACAACACTACCTCAGCCAGATGGCCAATATCAATATAAACAGTGATAAATCATGTTGCTGGTGTAGCTCTTTGATATGATGGGATTCAAATGGTACTTTAGTCATGGGTCTTCTTCCACAGACCCACAACATCAATCTTGTCATGAGAAAACACCAGACAGATCTCATGAGAGGGTATCTCACAAAATCCTTGGTCATCAAAATTTGTCAAGGTCATCAAAAACAAGGAAAGTTTAAGAGAAACAGCTCATAGGAATTTAAAGAGACATGATAAGTTAAGTGTCAGATCCTGGATAAGATCTTAGATCTTTTAAGTAAAAGCCTTTATATAAAACTAAAGAAATACAAATAAATTGTATACATTTATAAATAATAATGTATTGATTTTTGGATTATTCTTTGTAACAATTGTATCATACTAATGTAAGATATTAATAATAGGGAAAACTGAGTGAGAGGGTATTTGAGACAGGAAAAATATTAATGATTGCTAGTGGGCTAGGATTAAATAGCAAATACATGGAAGGATTTTAGGGCAGTGTAAGTATTTGTTTGACATTGTAATGGTATACATGACATTAAGCATGTGTCAAAACTCACTGCTAACTCCTCAATTTTTTTCTTAAATTTACAACTCTTCTAAAATATCTTTATGGCCAGGCATGGTGGCACACACCTGTAATCCCAGCACTTTGGGAGGGCAAAGTGGGAGCATCACTTGAAGCCAGGAGTTAGAAACCAACCTGGACAATATAGTGAGACCCCTGTTTCTACAAAAAATGAAAAAATAAAACAATAGTCTGGCATGGCGACTTGTGCCTCCTAGCTACTCTGGAGGCTGAGGCAGGAGGATCACTTTGAGACCAGGAGTTCAAGGTTACAGTGCGCTATGATGGTGCAACTCTACTCCGGCCTGACAGAGTGAGACCCTATCTTTAAATAAATAAATAAATAAATAAATTAAACTGTTTAAAAAAAAAAAAAAAAAAAAACAAACGTTCTATTTCAGGGGAATGGTCTCTGTATATTCACAGAATTCACCTCCCTACCTCATACAATAACTAGAATGTCCCTGGAGGATTTCAGTGAACTACCACACTGGAATAATAAGTAGCAACAATTGTAGCCACCAGTGGCATCTTTGCTAGAACAGCTCAATACATTATGTAGCTATTGAGCTAAAATTAAAAAAAAACTCCTTATTTTCTATTCTTACAAGAAAAGAAGATTAGTAATGGTTTGCATGCCATTAGAATAAAAGATATTATCCATTTAGTTTTGGCATGAAGCATGAGGCTATATTAACTCTCCCATCTTCTGTCATAATGTAGTCTGAGAAGATCTGGACTGCCTGGATATCCCTGCATTCTCTTCCTGGTGCTGCTGTAATAAATTATTACAAACGTGGTAGCTTAAACAACAGAAATTGATTCTTCCTTAGCTCCAGATGCCAGAAGTCTGAAATCAGGATGTAGCGAGAACACACTCCTCTGAAAGGAGGAGAGTCGTGAAGAATCTGCCTCGTCTCTTCCAGCTTCTTGTGGCTGTTGACAATCTTCAGCTTGTGGCCACATCTCTTTCTCTGCTCCACCTTCAGATTACCTGTCCTGTCAAATCTGCTTTCTGTTCTGTCTGATCCACTTCTGCCCCTCTCTTACAAGGATGCACATGATTATATTTAGAATCCACCAAACTATCCAATATAAATCTCTCATCTAAATATTCTTAATCATGTATTTTGCCACATAAGTTAGTATTATTATATATAATATTATACTTGCCATGTGAGTTTATTAGTCAACTTTCACTCTTTTGCCATATAAAGTAATATTTACTGGTTCTAGGGATGTTGACATGCCCTTGTGGCTATCATTCAGTCTACTGTAATCCCACAGATTATCCTATAAATTAGTGTATGAGTGGCATCATATTAACCAAAGTAGATGAGTAGGAACTAGCCAGGAAATTAGATGCTTCCTTAGTTTCATGTGCTCCAAAGAGTTTAAGATAACCACATGATAATTGAGGGGCCTACTACATAAGTATAAATTTAAAGATCTGGTGATCTTGGGTAAAAGATACATCTCCTCTAAGGTAAAGAACAAATAAAGAGGATTCTAGAGAAAAAAGAATATTAATAGCAGACCTGCAATCTATTCTCTCCTTTGTCCTTAAAAAGGAAAATATGGCCTAATTAACAGCTCTTGTATACAAGCTAATGAAATTCCTCCATATATTATGAACTCTGGAGACAGAGTTCTTGCCTATAAGATACTTTCAGCCAGACATACGTGACCTATCTGTGTTGCTTATTGTAATTAAAATTAGTATATTGGGATTTATGGAGTAGCACTCCGGAAAATGTCATATAAGCTATGTAATTATCAAAGTATAAAATGCATCTTTTGGTCATGGAGTTAGTGAATAAAATAACTCCTATGTAATTATGTTCTCTATGTATTACTTGGAAACTGCATCTTACATCAGTGCAGGTGCTAATGCAGAAAGGAAAGATCTGGGGAGCAGCATTAGCCGTAGGTCCCAGTAGTGGACTTCTCTACATTGTGCCTGAGCCTTGTATTATTGTAATTGTCTATAAACTCTAGCACTAGGTATATTTTGGATTTTTATTAGTCTGATTTGGACAATGTGATCCTTTGTATGTTTCCAGGAACAATCATGTAAGGCATACAAAATAGCTTAAATCAATACTATTTATTTTTATAGTGCCAGGACTTTAACATGTGAAATACATGGGTCTGGAAACCAAGTGGTGGAAATAAGGATATTCTTGCTTACCATCATCCCCAGTGTACTACCTTGGGTGACTGTACTTATTATCTCTACAAGTCTGGGCTCTGCAGTGAATGAAGGTACCAGGTTTTAGTTCTCAAAGGGGGAACCCTTCTACCAGAGGATACAGCAAGAGTTTCAATCAATGGTAGCTACAGCTTCCACCTAGGCATTTTGCATTCCTGTTCTAAAATAACAATAGAGAAGAAGGGGATTCACCATCTTGGTAATTGTAAGGAATACAGACTACCAGAAGGTGATAGGGCTGCTGTGATGCAGTGGGAGCAGGAGGGAAAATCTTGATACCCGGGTTACCCACTTACGTTCCTCAGAGTACTCTTTTGTCCACTTTTGACAGTTAATGAACAAAAGGACCAATTCTGGCCTGAGAAAGGCACTGTATGTGTGGACCAAAATACCCGAGGATCAAGGGTCTGAATCACACAAACAGGTGAGTCAAAATGAACACCAGAGGCGCTGAGTGACAGTGGGGGTGAACAAGACTAGCCAGAGATGAGAAACAGTGATTATCACTTCGGGCTTTAAAACAGCCTTTACTGCAATTCATCCCACCAACTTTCCATTCCGAAGTCTCTTCTGGAAGAAAGGTGCATTGGAATCCTGGAGTGTTTTTCCAAAATCTCTATGAAGAGCAGCACAAAGGGTGAGTGGTAATGGATGCTGAGATAAAGTGTCGAGTTAGCCCTTCGGGTAAAGAGGAATTACCCTCCCAGTTCCTAGCAGTCCTGGAGAAATATGGCCCTCAACTGTCAACCTTCTTTGGGGATTGTCTCAACTGAAAGAAGCTGCCTCACCCAAACTCACATCTCTTCCCAGGGCAACCCTCATCCAATAACAGATGTTGACGTCAAAAGGTCCAATTGCCTCATCCCAACTGAGATAATCACAGTTTGAAAGCTCATGATTAGATCCATTGTAACTTTCTTTGAGGCAACATTAACACTTCAACTTGTCCTTCTGCTCAATCCTGCTTCCTTCCTCTCCTTATAAGTATTCTAAATACTAATGTCTATTTCAGAATGTGCTACTGAGGAAATACAACTTGCAGCAACATCCAAACCTTATCCAAAAATACAATTTATTTACGAATGAGTGTGGTTGTAAACGAAAAAAAGTACAATCCCCCCTTATAGTTTAAAATTGTCCATCTTTCTTCTCCTCCCCATGCCTATTTCTAAAAGGTCAATATAGCCATGAAATTTAGAATCTCACCCAATCCCATTCTAATTTTTCTTCTCCAAATGGTCACTCTGACATTAATATACTATTTGAATGCGTTTCACTTTTCTCTTTTTGTATGACACACTATGTCCATATATGTGGTATCCATGGGATTATTAAAGTCATCAGAATAAATAAGATTGGAGAGAGAACAACAGAGGCAGAGAGGCAAGGAGTGAGGGAAGCAGAGAGGCAGAAACAGGGACAGAGAGACCGAGATAATAGAAAAAGTAAAGAAAGAAGGAAATCAAGGAATAAATACTGGAGAATTTCTACTGTTAGGATAAGAAAGAAGGAAGGGTGAGAGCTAGTTTTCTTCATTTGCAAAATAAAAGTCTTGGAAAAATTTTTCTATTTAAAAAGCTAGATGGAAGAGCTAATATAACAATCCAAAGCCAAAAAATCAAAGCTCCAGGAGATGAAAATAAGTGTGTGTAATATGGATATGCTTCTACAAAAATTATGACCCAAAGGAAATGACACTTTCTGAATTCTTCTAAGATTGCTTTATCCAAATATTCCATGGTTTAAGAAAATAAAATACAGAGCAGGTATCTTCATCTGAGACAAGCAAAAGTTTTGCTTTTGCTTTCATAATTAAACTCTGGCATTTTGTAGTATTTTGAAATGTATTTGAGAGAAAAATACTGAAAATATTTGATTATCAATTTGAAACTTTGTTGAGAAACTTACAACCTTCATCCCTCCATCTATGCCATCATAATTCACTTTTATAGTCATTATGAAGTTCCCATTTATGTGTCCATTTTATTAGCAGCACACTGTATTTTAACCTTCAAAATAAACTATAAACATTTACAGATTCAAATTCCCATAGGTATATTTAAATCTAATTTATTTTTTCTAGTGTTAAATTGCAGATTTTCTTATTTTCTAATAATATTTCCTGGGTAATGAAACTTTTATGCTTCAGTGTTTTCATTTTGCACTTATTCAGTGAAATCATTTGGAAAGTCCTGGTGTGCACTCAGGCTAATTAATGCATTTAGAGGCTATTATTATAATTTTAAACCTTCCTATCAGAATAAAAAGTGGACCCTCTCTCTTCAAATACTTTCTAAATCTCTTTCCTGTTTTATTTCATCTTAGCATTTGTAACTATTATAAAATTTTAATGCATAATTTTAAATAAATATATTAAAATGTAATACATAATTTTAAATAAATAACTTTTAAATTTAATATAATTTTAAATAAATACATATATTTGTTCAATATGGTGTTGTCTATCTCTTCCACTAGAAAGCACTCTCTATGGGAACAAGAGACCAGTTTTGTTCCATACAACAGCACTTAGAAGAACAGAGACCAGCTTAAGTTAAGCACTCCATACATAATCCTGAATAAATGTAAAATCATATTTCTGACATATATTTAAAACTAGCTTTATCTTAAGTTCACTTTTCTTGTTTTATAAAGAATCCTATATTAGTACCATGGACATTTTTCCAAATTCAATTAATGTTAATGAGCTTTAAG
>NW_016814114.1:82426-100452 GCF_001698545.2 Rhinopithecus bieti
ATATTATGTATTATGATATATTATATAATTATAATACATAATAACATAATAATTTATCCATTATTATAAACAAATACAATAATAACTTCTTCTAGCTTCTCTCATAGAATGAAATTTTCATATTTTCCACATACTCTCCTTAACAAAGAATATGACTTTCAGTGTGACTATATGAATGCTATCTGTAAAGAATATAAGCTGTCAGTACAAAATTAATATGGATATCTGAACATTTTAATATATGCATACTTGTTATATACTTATGATTAGTCCTCTCATAAGAAAAACATTTGCATTAAGTTCAGAAATATTTCTGATTCAGGAGTCAAATCACTCTTTGTAGCAAAAATGAGAAGAAAATCTCACTTGAGGCAATTCTTAACATTATTTCAGCGTGTGGAAAGAAATTTTAGGAAACCCAAGGTCACATTTTAGTGTCACCAAATGGTAAAGATGCAATTTTTATCTTTGTTGGCATTTCACTAAAATGCTTCTCTAAATTCTACTTGTATTAATGGATTATAATTTTAGAAATAGCATTAAAAATATGCTTCTTACAATATACCCTCATAATGGTATCTAAGATAAATATTATATTTTAATTTATGCATATTACATATAATTTTATAAGTTTCATAACAGAATAAACATTATAATACCAGCCAGTAAGGTGATGTACAATCCTGTAGAGTGTCCTTACAATTCAAACTCTGATGCCTATTACAGAAAAAACAATGGAGTCCTCAAGAAGTCTGTACATCAGGGTTGAGCAGATTTAAAAATTGAGTGATCAATTCCAGTTCCACTAACATTTATGGAATTTGCAGTTAAAACTATTCTATCATTTTTTTCCTGAAATGTGTCTAAAATTAGGTAACATAACAGACGTCTGACAACACATCTTCTAACCTATTAACTTATATCCTCCAATGTTTTTTGGTATTTTCAATGCCTTAGATCATTTAGCTTTTATCCTTTGTTGATATTTTCAGTTTATGCAGTTGCTATTGGTTAATCTGTTAGAATTTTAAATGACGGGTGCCCACAGTGACATCTTTGGTGCCAAAATATTTGATTAGCTCATAAATTTTACCAAATATCAAGAATTCACAAGCAGAAGATAGAACAAAATTTTCTGAGGCAAATATTTTGGAATTACATGTAAGAGTTGATATGTTAAGATATTCATATTAATTTATGTAAGAATATTCCTGACTGCTCTGGTAATAGGAAAAGGCTAAAATTGGAGAGGACTGTAGATTATACCAAAGCAGTGGAAGAATTTAATATGCCATATAGGAGCCTTTTTGAATGCAGGCTTTTAAGTTCTGTCCTAAGATGCCTCAGGCCAAGGGACATTAAAAAAAAAAGTAAATAAAAATAATCTGTAAACCAGGACCATGTTATTTTATGCTAACTCTGGGTCCCAGTGTGCTAAAAATTTTGAAAATAAAGTTTACATTTTTAAGTACATACTTATGTATATGAAGTGCTACCATGTGCTATAATCATAATAAACAACTAGTGTTTATTGAATCTCACAATGTTTGTGATACTCTTTAATCAGAAAGACTGAATCATGAAAGTTTCATTTTGGATAGCAGATTAAATTAAAAGTTAATTTAGAGTGAAACAACTTGTATCATTTATCTATTTTCATTATTTTAAAAAGGAGACAAAATAGTGGTAGTAGGAGTAATATAAGGAGGAAGAGGAGAAAAGGGGCTAAGGAATCCAAAAGGATAACACAAAAAAGCCTGTGAAAAGGCAAATGATGCGTAAGTGCCTACAACTATCTTACCAACAATTAAAATGAAAAATGGAAAGGGGAAAAGTCCAGACAGTTCTTACTAATTAATTTTCACTTTGAGAGGACTAC
Source organism: Rhinopithecus bieti (assembly GCF_001698545.2). NCBI lineage: Eukaryota > Metazoa > Chordata > Mammalia > Primates > Cercopithecidae > Rhinopithecus > Rhinopithecus bieti. Next base: position 84,306 of record NW_016814114.1, read on the forward strand.
TAAAAATAGAGAAAGAGAAAAAGACTTTTGGAGTTTCCAGTCCTTCTATAATGAGTGGTCTGTAGAAAAAAAATGTTAACTTCACAAGGATCGGTGTTCAGTAACATCAGCCGTCTAAAATTCCCTCTGATAGAGAATTCATGGTGGTTATTATCTCCTCAAAAAAACAAACAGCTATCAGTGAAGCTGAGGAAAAATTTCCAAACTGGAATACATGCAGTATTTCAGTTAATGTATTTCCAGCTCCTAAGCTATCATGTTCCTTGGGGACATGGAGAAATATTTATAATTAAAAGACCTTCCCTTTTTATTATTCTTTGGCATTGGCACTTCTGGAAAATAGGGTTCTCTTCATTGGTGTTTCTTTTCTCTACGTATTAGGCAGGGGCATGTGAGTGATGAAAATTTCCTGCTAGGTGACATTAATCCTGTCTGTGTGCTTACATCTAGCTTTGGGAAATGTGGTGTAGTAGAATGCATGCTGTCTAGTCCATTTTCTGCTGTGTAAAAGAATATCTAAAACTGAGTAATTTATAGTGAACAGAAATGTAACTTTTCACAGTTCTGCAGGCAGTCCAAAATTAAGGTGCCAGCATCTTGCAAGGGCCTTCATGCTATTTCATCACAAAGCAGAAGAAGGAAGGGCAAAGAGGCAAAGGGGGATGAAACCTGACCTTTTACAGCAGTATGAATTCAACCCATGAGGGCAGACCCCTCAATACTTTCTCACCTCCCAAAGGTCTCACCTCCTAATACCACCACAATAGAAATCACATTTCAACAGGAGTTTTGGAGGCCACAAACGTTAAAACCATAGCATTTTGCCTCTATCTCCCCCAAATTCAAGAGCTTCTCACATACAAAATGCAGTCATTCCATTCCAATAGCTCCAAAGGTCTTAAGCTGTTCTGGAACCAGCTCAAAAGCTCGGAGTCTCATCTAAACATCGTATCAATGAGACTCAAGTTACAATTCATCTTGAGGCAAAATCTCATTCATCTGTGAGCCTATAAAATCAAAACAAGTAATGTGCTTCCAAAACACAATGATGGGATAAGCAAAGGATAGTTCTGCCTTCCATAGAGTCCTTGATCATTGGTACAATACAGCCAAGTTCTTTGCCATTTCATAAAAGAATGGTCTTTTTTTAGTTTCAAATACTTTGTTCCTTACTTTTGTCTGAGACTTCATCAGAATTGCCTGAACCATCTATGTTTCTTCCCAACATTCTGATCACAGTCACCTAAGTAACCTTTAATACTTCCTACAGCACACCTTTTTTTTTCAGCCCTCACCAGAATTGCCACTAATTCTGCATTCACAGCAATATAGGCTTTGTCTAGCATTCAGTTCTAGAAAAAGTTTCCTTTTCTACCTGACGCTTTTCCAAACTCTATCCATTACCCAGTTCCAAGGCGGCTTTTACATTTTCAGGTATTTGTTATAACAACATCCTACTTCTTTGATGCAAATTTCTATCTTAATCTGTTTTGTGCTGCTATAACAGAATATATAAAACTGGGTAATTTATAAAAAACAGAAATGTACCGCCTCACAGTGCTGGAGGCCATGAAGTCAGAGATAAAGGCATTTGGAGTTTTGGTGTCCCAATCTCCACTTTCAAGATGGCACCTTAAATGCTATATGCTCTGAGGAAGGGGAATTCTGTTCCTCACATGGCAGAAGAGAAGAAGAGAACAAACCCACTCCTGAAAGCTCTTTTTATAGTGGCATTAATCTATTCATTATAATGGATGCTTTTGAACTACCTAAACAACACCTCTTAGGCCCTACCTCCCAAAACTGTTGCATTGGGAATTAAGCTTCCAATACATGAATTTGGAGGGGATAAAAATGTTTAAACCATAGCAATAGTATACTGGGTTGTCCTGTGATATCAATGATTGCTTGGATGCTCCATCTAAATCTCTTTTCAGAAGGGCGCTCATTCTCCTACAAGCCAGGAGAGTTGACTACTGATCGTTCATAGATGAGACCCACTTTGGGAATGGAAGTCAGCTGAAGGAAGCTTGAACCCAATTTGGGACAAACGAGTAGGGCCTTCTCAAGCGGAGAGCTTCCCTTGGAGCTAACTTACATCCATGTCAACAACTACGTCTCAGTCCACCCAAATGCTCTGCCTAATCTGGCTTCCTTTACTGACTCAGAGCTTTCTTCCCTAGAACACTTCTCAATAAACTTCCTAAATGCAAATCTTAATCCAAAAGCCTGTTTCCCTGGGGACATACCTCAAGACAGGCCTCAGTTTCCTTAACAGTAAAGTGAGAGTCTTTGGTATGATCATCTTTAAGATACCTGCTGGATTTAGCATTCTATATTTCTTTTTTAAAAAATTTTCTTTTTTATTATTATTATTATACTTTTAAAGCATATTTCCTCAATTACCTTTCACAGTTACATTGGCTTATTTTATTCTAGTATGGACTAAGAAAATTAATCATATTGATTATAATCACTAAATAAAATTTTATTCTTTAAAGCTGTAAAACTATACAAAATTTTAATTTGCATACATTTAAGGGTTACAAGTTCATTTTTGATGCATGGATATATTGCATAGTGGTGAAGTCTGGGCTTCTGGCATAACCATTATCTGAAGAGTGCACATTGTATCTATTAAGTAATTTCTCATCTCTCAGTCTCCCATCTTGATGTTCTACTAGGTGAAGAGTGTGACTTTTAGTGTATAGGTTTTTAGTTAACATAGGCTCTACATAGAGATTTTTTTTTTTTTAATTACTCCAGATTTTGGAGTGTGTTCTGGCTAATATGGACAGTGGATAATGACTATAAAATAATTACAATTTATGTTGAACACAAATACTGTGTAAATGGTAGGAAATAATATTAAATAGAAACATCTACGCTAACAGCTTTCACAATTTAGAAAAGACATGCTTAAAGAACTTTCATGGAAATTTCTCTGACAAAAGTGGTAATATACAGGATAGTACAATTATGCATTCAATATTAAGAATATTTTTAGTTATAAAATTTAACATTTTATAAAGTAGGAAAATAAACATAGAAATAATTTAAACCTTAAGAATTGAAACAATTTTTTTTTGGGGGGGGTAAGTAAACACACCTAGAACAAGAATATTCAAATAATGAAAACATTTTATTTTTAGACCATTCTTAACGAAGATGTTTAATATTTTACTGAATCTCTAGAAAGTCAGTGAAAATATGGAGAAAGGACCCAGAGAGGGTTTTTAAAATGTAAGAGAGGTTCAAAAGTACACCTGATATATATTGTAGAACCACAATATAAATGAAATACATAGCCTCTTAGGAAACCACTTTTCTTAAAGTTTGATGAATAGTTACTATAAATTTCAATTTTTTAAGATGCATTTAAGGAGTCTAGTGAAGTTTTACAGGTTAGATTATATTTTTCCAATCATATCAATGATAGAATAATTCACAAGATCTTAAATGTTAGATGCTACCTTCCAGTATAAATGTTGATATTTTAAAGTCATTTAACTTCTAGAAAAGGCTACTTTCAGAGTAGTCACACTTCCCAATGCCTCTTATATGGATTTTAAGTACTGTAGTATAAATGATCCATTGCACAAAAATGCCACAGGCTCAGGAGACTGTGTGAATTCCAGCAGCCATCAAAAGTTTTACCTGCTAAAATGATATAACTAGAGACTGATAAGTTCCAGGATTAGGGACAAATACAGAAAATATATTATTGCTTTTGAAAAGGACACATTCAAATGATAAATCTAACTCAATCAGCTAAACTATAGTGACCCTATTCATAGGTTCATAGGTGACAAGAGGATTGTCTACATAAGACATATGTTACTGGTCTATTTTAAAATATGCAAACAAAATCAACAGTTATTTTATTTGAGTAAATAATGTATCCTCCAAAAGGGAGACCAATATGATTATGGTTAGAAAATAAAATTAATCTTACTCTAAGAATTATAAATGACAGGAAATATTTATGTTGCTTATGAAAAAAGTATTCTAAAAAAGCTTGATTGAATTTAATCTGTCAAGCATATATAGATCCTTCATGAAAAACAATTTATTTTACTTTTCAATACCTTTATTATTGAGATAAAATAATTTATCCTGGCCATAGATACACTTTTATTTTTAAATCAACTTAGAATATTGCCATACTCTGGGATTTATTGTATTTTGTGACCTTCCTGGAGTCTTTTGATAAAAGAGTTTCTTCAGTTCGTCTGATGCTACTGATTAATCTTAAAAGCTACAAACTAACTGCATCAGAAAACTTGCCGCAAGTAAAAACTTCCAGGAAAATAAAACAGAAGAACTTCAACCATTTACTGCCAATTTCGAAATAGTTTCAATCTCAATTTATTTAGAAACTGGATACTATCTAATAAATAGAGAGTCTTGGTGCTTGTTTTCTGTCTTTTCTTTTGTCTATTTCGCTCACTCAAAAAATGACACTAAACATAGAAAATTAACTGCTTTTGTAAGAGGTTTTAAGCGTAACGTCAAAGTGAAAACACAATCTTTAATTGTATTTTTATCAATTAACTTCAAAAATCATATGATACAATAATATATGTCATATAATCATTACGCAGTAATTTTGTTGAATGAATGAGCAAATGAGTTTAATTTAGTATAGTTTATATTATACACTTTAATGATATTTATTAGTCAAAAGAAAAAATATTTTTGTTGACATTTTTTACATCAGGGTAATATGATGTCTATATACAAAAGCTACTCCTGTTTGAGAAATAGATTAAATTTTTATATTAAAGGCATTGCATTTCTCAATTGGGAAATCATTCCAGAGATATCAAAACAAGTAACCTCTGTCATTTACCCAACTTCGATCCCTCAGTCCCCACCATGATCTTTCCTTAGTTCCACAGATGGATGAGCTCAGAGATTTTACTATGTCTTCCTGAGACTCATTGTTCTCACCTTTAAAAAGTAGATTGTTAACACCTGCTGTGCTAATTACCAGTTTATTGCCTCTCAGTTCCAAGTTCATGCTACATTGCCTTTTATGTGAAAGTGTAACTGGGCCTTTTAAAATCGCTTACCTTTGCCAGCTGCTAGTAAAGAGTGCTGGAGAGATGTTGCAGAAGGAATGGGTTTTGCTTATTGGTTCTAGTGTGCCTTTCTACAGGCTCTTGCAGCAGGTGTAGCTCCTTCACTGCTCCAGTTCCTGCAGGCACCACACTTTCTCAGGCATCTGGCTCTTGCAGGGGAAGGCAGCCAGCAGCACCGGGTAGGTTCCCATGGCATCCTCTCAGAAAGTTTCATAAATTATCTCCAGTAAGACATCTCCACCTGAATAGTTTTTTCCTATCATACAAAAGAACAAATCTTCAGCAAGTTCCATCACCCTGATATTACTACAACTTTTCAGCTATTCAGTGAACAGAACTCTCACTGGAAAGTTCTGTATATCTCAGCCCTGGAGGCAAGGTTCTTCACTGGGTGTCTTTCTTAACCATGGAGGTGGCAGCTTCTCATTATATCTGTTATTATTATATGTTTTGGAATTCTCTGTATTTTTACTAAATAACACATTTTTATTTCAGTGTCCTGTTCTACTGAATAATCATCTGTATTAAACTTGGACTCAGACTGACATCTATCTATTACTTAAGAGTTCTGCCTACTTAGCATATGAAAACTCTGATGGGTAACAGGTGTTCCACAACTACTATTTATCTTTCTGTCTTGGATTTTAAATATCATTATATCAATCTCAAGTTTATCCTAATCAAAATTTACCTTACTAAATATTAGATATTTTACGTTTATGCAGAATGGCAGAGTCTGTCAACGTGGATTAAAGTTTCAGTATGCTGGCAAATCAACAGTAAGGAGGACTCCAAGGTGAAGTGTGTGTGAACAACTACACTTTAGAGTAAGATTCTGATAGTTTAATTTTATATTACTAATATTTTTCTTCCCTGTCTATATTCATTCATGACACCTACTATGTGTCAATCATTACTGTAAGTACCAGGAGAATCAGATTAAGAGGGAACTCAGTGTGCAATAATATTAGAGAAAAGTAAAAATATAAATGTAATGTAGTACGATTATTAGAATAAGGGAAGCAATAATAATTAGGTAAATACATGGAAAGTTCTCCCAATCCTGCTTTTGCATGTGAAAGATAATGGTGGGGGGCAGTGAGGAAAGGGTTAGCTCAGAGAAGCCTTCCTAAAGAAGGAATTTTCTGAAATGGAATTTTCTGAATTTTCTTAAATGGTAAAGATAGGCTCAGTCACCTGAGTACCACTGGTCTGCCCTTCTAAGTTGTCTGGATTTTCAACTACAGGGGAATGGCACAGGCCAAGGATATCAGCATAGAACATAACATCATAAGAGTTACATTTTCAGAAGATTATAACAGTAAAATAACAATAAATAAGATAATAACACATTTTTGGAGAGTCACACAGAGGGACCCAGGAAGTAGAAGACAGAAGATATACAACAAGAGTAAGGTCTAAAGTAAGGTAGAAAGTATAAAGGAGGGGGATTAAAGAGACATTTAGGAAATAGAATCAAAGCTGTTAGTTAACTATTGGATGGAATAATGGAGATAGGAAGGAGTCAGTGATGACTTCTATGATTGTGATTTGGGCAATAGGTAAAATGATATCAGGTGGGAGGGAAATTGAAAAGAGGATGATTTGTGTGGATGGTGGGAAAAAGATGATTGGTTCATTGTTGAACTAGTTGTTTGAATATAAGATTTTTTTTATACTCAATAGGCATTTAGAGATTTTTATTTAACATTCAAGAGATGGTTTAGGTGGGTCTATATGATATTTATTAATTCATCATGAGTATGTTTTATGTAGGTGCAATAAAAAAATGTTCATAATACAGTCAGCTCTCTGTGTCATTGGTTCTACATCCCATGGATTCATCCAACTGTGGATAAAAAGTATTCAAATAAAAAATCGATTGTTGTGTCTGTACTGAAAATGTTCAGACTATTTTTTCTTGTCCTTATTCCCTAAAGAATGTAATAACTATTTACATAGTGTTCACATTGTGTCAGATATTATAATCAGTCTAGAGATGATTTAAAGTATAAGGGATGATGTGTTCCATGCAAGTTTAAAAAAGGGACTTGAGAATCTGTGAATTTTGATATCCACTGAGGTTCTACAACCAATCCCCCACAGATAAGGAGGAACAACTGTAATTTAGAAAACTGGGAGAAGCTACCTGAGCAGACTATTTACACAATAATACTGCACTAACAACCTGATGAATTTAGTGGTTTGCAACAATAGCATTTATTTTTGGCTCTTGAATCTGTGGAGGAACTAAGATTCAGCTGATACAGGTTTTGCATACTTGGGATTGCTCCACGATGCAGATTGGATCTGGGGCTGCTTTATCTGTCTCAGCTGCTTTAGATCAGTGGTTAATCAAAGCAGGTGTTCCTCATGGCAAAAATCAGGAGTGAAAAAAGGTAAGCCCAAGCATGAAAGCATATTTCAAGGCTCTACTCACATCATAACTCTTAACATCATGATGACCAAAGCAAGTCTTGTGGCCAAACTGAAACCAAGAGGCAAGAGACACTATGGAAGCTACATGTTTTACCATGTGGAAGGAATAGGTAATTCACTGCAGGTAATTCATCGTTTTTGGTCAGTTGAATTTTTGCTGGGCCTAAGAACAAAGTTAGTAGAATGGAGGCTTGAAAAGTGGGGTAAAGCCTAAGGGATAAATGGATCTTGTTCAAGAGAACTTCTTACTCTGAGGAATAAGAGACAGGTTGAAATCTAATTTAAACATCCTGTGGATCTGTGAGTCCTGCTCTGACTTTGGTAAATCTTTATAACCCTTGAACTCTTGTTGATGTAAGTTTTTTTGCTTAGTACTATTCTTTCAGTGCTTGCATATATTGATTTGTATTACTTGTGGTTGTATGTTAATATTCTCAAATTGCAGCTACATTATAGACATCTTGGTAATTGAGACTGAGTTTCACAACAATTTGTTACACCATCGGTAACTTGTCCTTACTCCTAAGGATGTTTAATGATGTTTATAGCACCCATTAAAAATATAATGAGATAATGTAAACAAGTACTTAGCGCAATGTGTTGTAGAGAATAGTTGTTCAATAATTCTTACTTTTCTTCCTCATTATACCTACAGATATTACATCAAAGAATAAATGGAGGAAAACAGGGTACACAATTAAATCAATGGCAATTTAGTTTTCCTATGCCTAACTTTTATTATTTCATTTTGAAGTAGAAAATATGATAATTTAATGTAAAACAAAACAAATTAGAAAATGTGTTTGTCTAGAAAAAACACGCTTACATAAACTTAAAATGTACATTTACATAAACATAAAACTTAAAATTTTACAGTCTAAAGTGATAATGTATATTGCTCAAAGGATACATAGAAAAATATTTTTTAAAGACACATAATAACTGTAGAACAATTCCTTCTCTCTGAGAAGGGAGGAAAAGAAGTAGAAATGAGGCAGGACATGGATACAACTGGCATGGTATGTGTAGTATTTTATTTTTTAAAAAAGGTTTCAACAAATATGGCATTTATAAAAAGCTTACATTTGTTAAATCTGGGTGGTAGACATGAGTTTTCCTTGTATTATTATCTCTAATATATTAATCAAAATAGTGCTTCGTCATTTTCAAAATTGTAGCAAAGTCATCCAAAACAATAAATACATAAAATAAGAGTAAAAACTATTTTAGAAAGGCAAATTTCAAATGAATTGTTTCTAGCATTTAATACATACCCTATATTTTTTAGAACTTTAATTACCTAGGTCCTGATGTTAGTATTATGAAATTTTGCTTTCAGATAAGTGCTAAAGAGAAGAATACAATAAAAAGATTAGAGATTTCAAATATTTCATTGAGATTTTAGCTTAATCAGTTGGTGAAATTTGATCAGCTTTAATAAGATTAAAGTATGTCAAAATGCCAGAAAAAGTGTTTTATTAGTTTATTTAGTGTGATTAGAATATCAACAAAGATATTTATGTAGAGAACCTCAAAAAAAATTCCAGTCAGTATTTATTGATTTAATAAATCATGTGTGAGCTTGCTTGAATTTTACTGCGTTTTAACTGAAGAAAATATTTACACAGTAAAATATATAATTTTAACTATACAATTTGATATTTGAGAAATGAACACACTAATGTAATCAGCACCTCAACCAGACATAGAACAGTTCCATCATCCCAGAAAGTTTCCCCATATCAGATTAAAATTAATTTCCAACCCCTTAAAGGCAAGCCCTGTTCTAATTTTTACTACCAGGGGTTAGTTTTGTCTGTTCTGGGACTTCATATAGAGTAATAGAGTATGCACTCATTTTTATCTGGATTACTTTGCTCAGCATAATGTTTTTAAGAGTTACCTATTATGTGGCATATATCAGGAGTCTAATATGTAATGTCTAAGCGGTATTCCATTATAGGAATATATCACCATTTGTTTATGCATCTCTTTATATTTGGTTGTTTCCAATTTTTAGTTATTATGAGTTGCCACAAACGTTCTATATGTCTTTTTCTGTACATGTTTTCATTTCTCTTGAGTAAATAAGTAAGACTACAATTCCTGGGTGGATTCAGTTTTAAATTTATAAGAAACTTCAAAACACTTTTTCAAAGTGGATGTACAATTTTACATTTCCACATAGGGTGAAAGATTTCCAGTTGTTCTTTATTATCTCAACATTTGGTCTTGTTAATATATTAAAGTTTAGTCACTCTCATGAATGTGTAGTGGTTTCCCACTAGAGGTTAGTATTTATCTTATTATATTTCCTCATATATTCTGTTGTGAGATATCTCTTCTATTCTTTACCCAATGTTTTAATTTGATTGTCTTTTTACTGATATTTTATTATTGATATATTGTTATTTCAGTATAGAAATTCTTTGTCAGAATAGGTACTAAAAATATGTTCTATCAGTATGTGACTGACTTGACTTCTAATTTTCTTTAGGACGTCTTTTGATGAGAAGAATTTCTCGATTTTTTTTGTTGTTGTTGTTTAATTCTGTCCCTCAGGTTGGAGTGTAGTGACATGATCATAGTTTACTGCAGGCTCCGTCTCTTGGAGTGAAGTGATTCTCCTGCTTCAGTTTCCTAAGCACTTGTGACTACAGGCATGTGCCACTGTGTCTGGCTAATTTTTTTTTTTTTTTTTTTTTTTTTTTTTTTGTAGAGACCAGTTTTGCTATTTTCCAAGCAGTTCTCAAACTCCTGCCTCAAGCTATCCTCCTGCCTCAGCCTCCTGAATAGCTGGGATTACAGGTACGATCCACCAAGAGATTTTAATTTTGATGAATTATAATGAATCTCTCTTTTTTTTCCGTTTATTTTTTGTTTGGTAACATCTGTAAGTGTATATAAAGTTTATTTGTCACAGAAAGTATATATCTGGGTCTTTTTTCCAGTCTAAAAATCTCTGCTTTTCATGTGGAGTATTTTGCCTATATATATTTAATATAATGGTTTATGTGGTTGGATTAGGTCTGTCATTGTGCCAGTCAACTTCTATTTGTCTTATTTTTGTGGTTCTTGTGCTGTATTTCTCATTTCATCATTCTTTAATTAAATAGTTGTGATATTCTATTTTAATTCCTCTACTAGTCTTTTCACTGTATATATTTTTATTATTAGATTGTTTGTGGGTACTTTAGGAATTATAATATATGATCATGTCACATAAAATTTAAGAATTTTCCAAGTAACTGCCACTTGCCTTCTGGCCTTTGTGTTAGTTTCTGTATATTTTACAACTAACTATCTAATAAATCCTATTATAGTGTTATGATTTTTATTTGGTTTTAAATAATCAGTTTCCTTCAAATAAAATTTAAGGATAGAAAAAAGGAAGTTTGTTACATGTATCTGCACATCAACCACTACTGTAGAAAGAGTTTTCATCTAGTAGTATTCTACTTTATTTTCAAAAAGAGGGCTGGGCACGGTGGCTCAAACCTGTAATCCCAGCACTTTGGGAGGCTGAGGCGGGCGGATTATGAGGTCAGGAGATCAAGACCATCCTGGCTACCACAGTGAAACCCCAACTCAACTAAAAATACAAAAATTAGCCAGACGTGGTGGCGGGCACCTGTATTCCCAGCTACTCGGGAAGCTGAGGCATGAGAATATCGTGAACCCGGGAGGCGGAGCTTGCAGTGAGCCGACATTGCGCCGCTGCACTCCAGCCTGGGCAACAGAGCCAGACTCCATCTCAAAGAAAACAAAAAAGAGATTTTTCTTATTGTCTTTTGAGATGGAGTTTCGCTCTTGTTTCCCAGGCTGCAGTGTAACGGCGCAATCTCGGCTTACTGGGTTCAAGAGATTCTCCTACCTCAGCCTCCCAAGTAGCTGGGATTACAGGCATGTGCCACCATGCCTGGCTAATTTTGTAATTTTAGTAGAGACAGGGTTTATCCATGTTGATCAGGCTGGTCTTGAACTCCTGACCTCAGGTGATCCACCCGCGTGGGCCTCCCAAAGTGCTGGGATTACAGACGTGAGCCACCACGCCTGGCCTGAGGTTTTTCTTAATTGTAGAAGTCTTCTTTTAATCAATTATTTTAGCTTTTGTTTAACGTATATATTTTCCTTCATTTAAGATTCATAGTCCTGTGTTGGTTCTTGTTCAATGCCTAAAAAGAGTTGAATCATTTATTTTATCCAGATTTATGAATGTTTTTAATGGAGTCTAGTCTGGGTGCCAGTCAGGGCTGGTCATGGCTGGAAGTAGAATACATCATTTTTATTTTATAATCACAAATTATTCTTATCACTTTACCGTAAGAAACAATGGTGCGCGCGCACACACACACACACGCACACACACACACACACACACACACAGAAAGAGAGAGAGAGAGAGAGAGAGAGAGAGAGAGAGAGAGAGAGAGATCTGCAAATGGCCCTGGAATTCTAATTCTAAAGATTACACATGAATTAATTATTGGATCTGTGTGTATAAAAAGAGGTTAAGTTAATTTTTTTTTCCAGTAAGAAGTGAGATAAATAATTTAGGCATACTTCTTTTTATAAGATAAATGAAACTTGAGTTCCTGTTATTATATCCTTCTACAAAAATAAAAGAATTCTTTTTTTAAGGTTATACATGGACCGGGCGCGGTGGCTCACGCCTGTAATCCTAGCACTTTGGGAGGCCAAGGTTAGTGGATCACGAGGTCAGGAGATCAAGACCATCTTGGCTAACCCAGTGAAACCCTGTCTCTGCTAATAATAATAATAACAATAATAATAATAATAAATAAAAATTTTAAAATTACAAAAGATTAGGCGGGTGCGGTGGTGGGCGCTTGTAGTCCCAGCTGCTCGGGAGACTGAGGCAGGAGAATGGCGTGAACCTGAGAGGTGGAGCTTGCAGTAAGCCAGGATTGCACCACTGCACTCCAGCCTGGGCGAAAGAGCGAGACTCTGTCTCAAAAAAAAAAAAAAAAAAGATTATACATGACTTTCTTTGTACAAGTCAGACAATGTATCACAGGAGGCAGTTTTCTATCTACAAAGGATAGGACAAGATTAATATTACAGAGAACAAGTGTGGGCCAGGTTCTGAGCTTGATAAATGTTGCGTATTTTAAGTCACTAAATTTTTAGAATTCTTATTTTATGTATGAGAAAATTGAGGATTGAAGATGTTCACAATCTTTTCTGGTGACTAATTTATAGGTGTAAACCTGGAATTAGAAAGACAATCACATTAAAATTAAAGTACATTTGAAACTAGTCTACTGTGGATAATGATATTGTAACTATGCAAATGCTTTAGTTAGGATAGAACAAGATTACAAGAAAAAAGGGAACTGAGACATTGACCTGTGGTTATAAGAAAACAGTAAAGCTTTAGTTAAGAGTTGCCAATTCAGATTCCTTCATCGTCCAGGAAAATGCAAGCCTACATAAATGAAAACTTTTTTTTTAGTATTAGTAAAGAAAACAGGTCCACCTGTAGCCATTTTGCCTTCCATTGGCTGGTACCTGTTTCATTCTTTCCAAAGTTTAATAGTTTTCAAACAGTTCTTGATGGAGACAAAGTGATGCTGAGAAATGGCCATAGTACAGGTGCTAAGAGGCAAGGTAGAAATCCCACTTTTTTTTTCAAATAGACCTGCTCCACTTTTAACACTTATATATATTTGATATTTTGCTCTTTTTTTGTAGAAAGAGTTTTGCTGCTTAAAAAATCAAAACCACTGAACAATGGAATCAAGGAGTTTTCAGATACCTCAGATCCACTTCTATGGTTGGCCCCTACTAGCTCAATGGAAGTATTCTGGGAGGTAGCAGTGGCTTGGCAGAAGGAGGTCAACCAGTGTGAAGTCATTTTATAAAGCACTTCCTATTTTAAGTCATAGAGAAATATGGCCTGTGAGGTCAGATAATAGGCTTCAAAGAGATGTGCTACCTACAGTAAGTGAGTGACTACTGCAGGAAGTAAGCTGGTTGGAACACCAGGATATCCTGTCCTAAATTAGTATTTACAACCACCTCCACCCTTTAGCAGAAAATAATAATATTAAATATTTTATAATATCATCTTTGAAAGCAGAATACTCCCAGGTATGTATTTTTAAAATGGAAAGTTTTCAAAACTATTTATAAGAAAAACTATGCCACTATACACTGGAGAATATTCAGGATACAGCTTATTTGTCTATCTGCTCAGATTCTAGAGCAAATTAAATTTTCTAACTTGAAGAACATAGAGCTTTCTGAGAATAGGACAACTGAAACATGATTTTCCATTCTAGACCTAAACTTCATGTGGTTGTTTTATGTTTTGCTTTGTTTTGTTTTTTGAGACTGCACCATCTTAGCTCACTGCAACCTCCACCTCTTGGGGGTTCAAGCAACTATTGTGCCTCAGCCTCCCAAGTAGCTGGGATGACAGGCATACACCACTATGCCTGGCCAATTTTTGTGTTTTCAGTAGAGATATGCCACAACACCCAGCTAATTTTTTATCTTTAGTAGAAATGGGATTTCACCATGCTGGCTAGGCTGGTCTTGAACTCCTGACCTCAAGTGATCCACGTGCCTTAGCCTCCCAAAGTGCTGGGAATATGAGCGTGAGCCACTGCACCCAGCCCATGTTTCTAATTTCAGTTACTTCAATGTATACACTTAGTTTAGTGATTATTATTTACATATTTTTGAATATATATCTTTAAAATATGAATTAGTTTGACAATAAAAGATATTACGTTTCAAGATGCATAATATCCCTATTATCTGTCCTGTTTTCTGTACGCTTGACATTTAAAGCCTTCTCTAAACTCTGATTAAATTACTGAAAACTCATTTACTGTACTTTTTTTTAGACCTGGGATTATCTTGCATTGTGAAAGCCTATTATGGTTTCTGGCTGGGCTCCAGGTACAAGATAAATATTTTTATTATCCTGTCTTCCAAAGAGATGATATGAGTAACAGGACATGAATATAAGGTTAAAAGTTTTCTTGGTTAGTTCTTGATGTACTTATGTTTGGCAAAATTGCAGAGATCTACAATTACGATAATTTCCTTGAGAAGTACCTCAGTCTCTTTTCTCTCTTTCATTATCCTTTCTTTCTACCTATTAGAAGTTATGTATTGCTTTGGGGCAAATAATACTGAGAGATTTGTTATGTTCTGAAAGTAGGGTAAAGTTCTTTTATCATCTCACCTCTAGCATTTTCCAAAGCACGTTGTAAGTAATAGTGCTTGGTGCATTTTTGTTTAAAATTGATAGATTCTGCCTCAGGAAAGATAATAATAGTTTCATATAAATCTAGCATAGAATCAGGATAACAAAATAAATTAAAAACTTCCTGCAACCTGTCAGTAGTGAATCTATTATATTAGCAATGATTCATGAAATTAAAACGTTTAATTTTAAATTTTGAATTTAAAAATTTTCTATTTAAAAAAATTTAATTTTAACTGATAAGTAAATTTTGATGATGGCAAAGAGTAAGTAAATAATTTTCATCACAGTTTTGCCAATTAATAATTCAAGAATTTAATTAAATTCATAGTATACAAATCTCTACGCAATTTGCAGGAAATTAAAAGAAAACAAACTGTATTTGTTTTGGGAGAAGGCTACAGATATACTTAGAGATAGACATGCAAAGATATATTTACAGTACAATATAGACATTTCTGTATAAAGGTGTACATATACAATAGTAGACTATGAAGATACGAAACAATGAAGTCAACCCAAGGCAGTCAACTGAGCGTTTCCTTGGGAGGATGCTCTTGAATAGAAATTAGAAGAAGTAGGAATTATGAGTATACGTAAGGTAGTGAAAGTTTTTTAAAACAGAGCAAGTTCAGAGAACATGTAGTAAAGAATACCAAGAATAAAAAGAAAAGACATTCAGTAAAAGAAGTACAAACTATGGCAATGCAAATGAGAATTTAATGAAAAAGCAGGGCACATGTTATGAAGGACCTTATAAAATATATAAATTTGATATTTTACAATCATGCAATGCTAATTCATTCAATGAAAAATATTTTAATACAGCTTTTTTGTATGTAAAATGCCGCCGCTGAAGATGAATAAAAAAACCATATGAACAATAATAATTAATGATAAATTCTTAAAACATAAACAGTTCCTGACTTACAATTGTTTGACTTACTGATTTTCAGCTTTACAATGGTGTGAAAGGAATACACATTAAGTAGAAACCACACTTCAGGTACCAATACAAAACTGTTTTTCACTTTCAGTACAGTATTCAATAAATTACATGAGCTATTCAACACTTTATTATAAAATACACTTTGTGTTAGATGATTTTTGCCCAACTGTAGGTTATATATAAAACAAGTATTCTGATCATGTTTATGGTAGGATATGCTAAGCTACGATGTTCAGTAGATTAGGTGTATTAAATGCATTTTCAACCTGCAATATTTTCAACTTACAATGCGTTTATCAGACTATAACCCCATCATAAGCTGAAGAGCATCTGTGCTAATTAGAATTTGGGGACAATAAGACCTTTTTCCTGAAAGAAAAGTTGAAAGGAAATTGAATTAATGCTTCTTCTTTTTTTTTTTTTTTTTTTTTTTTT
>NW_016814114.1:101544-107420 GCF_001698545.2 Rhinopithecus bieti
ATCACTCTCTTAAATATAGCTTCAATGAAGAAATCAGTAATTTTTTTTTTTTGGAAAAAAAATTCCACAAAAAGAATTACTAGATATTTAAGTGTTTAAACTTTTGATTTTTTTTTTTGCCAAATACTCCACAGAAATACAGCACCAATTTACATTCTAACTACCTTTATCCCTTAGTTTTATTTGAACTTTAAAAACAAAAAATTGCATCATTAGTAGATGCTAAAACTAGTGGGTTATCATTTGATAAGAAATCAGGAATTTAAAAATTATAAAATATCCCTCTCCAAATTTATATGTTAGGCCAAAACAGTCATTTCATAAAGAAAAATCTGACAGATATAACTCCAACCAGGAACTGAAGTTAACATCACCAGTAATGGGATAAAACTATAAGAGTCAGTAAAAAGCCCAGTCTCAATTCTATGGTATTCCTACCAATAATACGCCTAACCTGAATATAATCATGAAGAAATATCAGATCAACCCAAATCAAGTGACATTCTTCTCAACAAACTAGCTAATAAGGTTCAGAAATAGCAAAGTCAAGAAACGTAAAGGAAAGAGGAGTGTAGGAATATGGAGAAAGGCAGATAGAGGGAAACAGAGACAGAGAGAGAGAGAGAGAGAATGATTATAAAGTCAATGGAGAAAAATGTAAACAATGGCCAAATATGGGTGGAAGACTTTTAGCAGTTACTTTTACTATTGCATGTTTTCTGTAAATTTAAAATTAAATCAAAAGTTAAAAGTACAAAAAATGATCAATGTGATAGAAGCAAACCATACTTAAAAAAATAAAAAGTCCAATCTGGTTAAATATGTTCTACATTACAGGTGAGCCTCACTTTGCCTGGTGTTGCAAGACCTTAAATTAACCATGCAAGCTGAAGACATGCAAAAAATTCTTGATAATCAATGAAAAAAAATTGTGATTCTTCCATGACCCTTAAACCTTTTCTCAAAACATTAAAACCCCTTTACTACCAGTTATACATACATAGGCAAATAAAAAAACTAAACTCATATTTATTTCAGAAATATTTATAAAATTTAACTGCAATTTAAAGCATTAGAAACATTGAGAACTAAAGTATTTACTTTGTAAAACTTAGCAAGAAGTTTAAAAAGTGTTTGCCTCCAGCCTGGGCGATACAGCAAGACTCCATCTCTAAAGAAAAAGAGAATGGGTGGATGTTTGCCTGTCTATGATTTTGCAAGTTATAATTTCCTTTTCTAAGTTTGGATTACTTTCTAACATTTTATCCCTTGCATGTACTTTCAATGCCATGAAATATCTCCAAGTGTTCCATCAATGTAAAGATTTTTGCTGGCATCTTTGCCTCTGGGATATCTTCATCATTTTGTCATGACTGCTTTCCTCATTTATGTTGATAATTTCAACTTCATTAAGTTCCTTTGGTTGTATATCTAGAGACTTTCGAATGATGACAATCAACATTTCCAGAGCTATGTATCTCTTCTTTGACAGCATATTCATATTCTATTCAAATTGTACTTCCAGCACTATCTTGTTTCTTTACTAACACTTTCTTCTTTACTGGAGAACTTTCTAGTTTGATTATTTGTTTAATGTCAAATGGATTTATCTTTAGGAGACAAGGAGGCAACACAATTGCATGTATTGTTCTCTGCACGTGAACTAAATAAGAAATGACAATGACCAATCACTGACAGACCTAGAATAAAGTGGTTGGTTACTGATCAGAATTTGTATCTGTTATAATTTGTTGACTAAAGAGATAGCAGAGAAGTTTGTACTTTACGCATTTACTTAGTTATTATACTGTGGTAACAGAAATTTGAACCTTGATTTTGGAGGACTGGTGCTATTAAACTAAAACCTGGCGACTTGAGTTTGTGCATATCCAAACCATACAAAACAAGGACTGCCTTTACTTTCCTTTATGATGTTAGTAGGGAAATGGCTTTACTTTGATGATAATGGAATTTTTAATTAGATAAAAATATTTTGAAAATTATTTGATATTACATGTTTGAGTTCTTACCACTTTTATGTGACTACTATGGGTTTCCAGAAACTCAATGTGGTTCAGAAAACCAAGGTTTTATTTCTAGTCCTACTACTAGTGCATCACATTAAATATGACAAACCACATAAATTCCTTTGAACTCTTAAATGTCTATGAAAGAAAAACTGATACACATTTTTTTCTGTCACAGTCTTATTTAACTCCTGTTTTTCTGGCATTGTTATTTATACATACCTTTTCACTATCAAAATTGTACTGATTTGGGGAATAAATTATATAGCTAAGACCCACTTTATTCTCTCTGTGTCAAAAGTTTTGTGTCTCTACGCTAAACTAGGAATATTATTTTTGACATAGTAGCATTGGCATTGCAATGCTATAACTGCTATCTACAATTACAAGGACATTCAACATGCTAGTTAAAAAGTAAAGACAAATTTTCTGCATATTGTATATTTTGCAGGTCATATGAATTTTATAGACAAAATTAATCTTTTATCACTTCTCAAACTAAACTTATTTTTATCACTAAAAGGAGCTATGTGTAAGTCTCCTGTATAAGTATACCTGACTCTGTATAAGTCACCTTATATTAATAAGCATAATAAGCTTATAGTACACATATAATATCCACCAGTGACCTGCCCTATGTGACAAAGCCACCAAACACATATACAAAACTTTTGTACCTTCCTGATCATCCCTGTTGACAGGTCTAAATTCAGAAACACAATTATATCCCAGTGTATGAACTGAATCATGTTTTTAAGAAAATATTTAGATATTTTATGTTGTTGAGAAAATGAGGTGATAAGTTTAGGAGAAAGAGGTTTACTTTTATATATAAGAATCTGCTCTAGTAATTTTATTGTAATTATTGCCAACATTTACCTCAAATGATAAACATTGAATAAAACACTAAAAATCTTCCCACAGACCTCAGGTTTGTAAATATGAATTTTTAACACAAATACCCCAATTATATACCTTAACATTCACTCTAATCAACATTCAAGCTGAGAAATGTTGTATGTAATTTGTGTACAACTCATAATAAATTTAAGCAAGATATCTACATTAAACTTTAACTTAAATCCTGAAAAACAAACCAAAAAAAAAGTGTTTATCTGAATGTCTTTATTTCATATCTAATGTTTTAATATATTTAAGGTGAGACACCATCTTTCTGGTCTTTCTAATCAAATGTAAAAGTTTTAAATACTGGATTGAAAGTCAAAATAAATGACATATGAACAGATTTTCTTTTGTATACTTTATCTCCTGACAAAGCACTCTTACTTTGCTGTGAATTTATTCATAAGATAATTTAGAATTTTCAAGTGCTGCTTAATTCAACATATAAAATTATGTTTACTAAATAGAAAAAAGTTATATGGACATTGATATGTCCTGGAAATTCCAAGTTACATATATCTTATAATATTTAATGTTATAATTTAATTTTTATAATTTAAATTTAGGGTCAAGATTTAGTATATTGTTTGAAGTTATGACCCATATTATAGTAACTATAGTATACTTCAAATATTTTTTTAAATGTCACATTTTGACAAACATTTTTGGTTGAAATATTTCAAATACTTTAAATAATATTTCTTTAATATCACATTTTGGCCAAACTTTTTGATGGAATACACACATATACATGCAATATATTGCAAATCTGGTGGCCTTCAATTATCCGGCCAGGTGTGTTTACCTCAGGTGCGTTTATCTTTAAATATTTGGTCTGACATCCCTTATCACAATATTTCAGTATTTTTAAACAGTGGATGTTACAGAAAAGAACATCATACATTCACATTGCCTGGCTTGAACAAATCAAGTAACTTTTCTCTGACTCTTGTCTTCCAAGTGTTAAAATGGAGTCATCAGATTACATTATTTCCAACGTTCCCATATTCTAAAGGTTTGTAAGAGTCTCAGTGGCATTCCCAATTCCTACAGTTACTAAGGAGTTATGTATGATCATTATTATTTTGTGTTAGATTTTTATTTTAATGTATTTATTTATTAATTAAAAATTCAGAATTCTTGCATATTTTCTCTAAATATTACCCAGTGTCTGTGAGAAATCATAAAAAAAGCTCAATTTTCTTAAGGTTTACTATCAGCAATAACATTGTATTGAATAGTCTATATGACTTACATTGTCTCTCTGTATTTGTTCAATGTTTTCAGTGATGGAAATATAATTTTTATCCCCATTTTATAAAATTAAAAGACAGAAAATAAAAAAGAAAAGAAAATGAAGCATAGAGAGGTTAAATAATAGATTTGATGTCACATAGCTAGTAAGTTGCACTGTGAGGACTCAAGCCCTTGAACATGGAATTACAATATGTGGGGTGGGAGTGATAGTGAATAGAAGATTTTAATTTATTCAAGAACATTTTTAATATATTTAAAAATATTAAGGCAATTTCCTCTAAACTCGTGTATTAGTCTATTTTATGCTGCTAATAAAGATATACCCTAGACTGGGTAATTTATAAAGAAAAGAGGTTTAATTGACTCACAGTTCAGCATGACTGGGGAGGCCTCAGGAGACTTACAATCATTGCAGAAGGGGAAGAAAACACATTGTTCTTCACAGAGAGGCAGCAAGGAGAAATGCCTAGCAAAGGGGACAAAGCTCCTTATAAAACCATTGGATCTCATGAGAACTCACTCACTATTACAAGAACAACATAGGAGTAACTGCCATCATGATTCAATTACCTCACACGGGTTCCCTCCCTGACATGTGGGGATTATGGGAACTACAACTTAAGATGAGATTTGGGTAGGCACGCAGCCAAACCATATCAACTTGACTTTGATATGGCATCCATATAAAAAATATTACATATTATATGTTCGGTTTCACAATACACCACCCCAAAATATAACTATATTATGCAAGAATATACCACCCCAGAATATACCTTTTAGCCATATTTTAAGCTGATTATTCTGAGAAACTGCAGATAAGAGTGGCTCTGAAAAGCTGTCCATTTATAAAAGAAAGCTAGATCTATAAAGGAAACAATTGCCATGAAAATCTCATGAACTAGAGAAGATGTTATCATGGGAGAGATTACTGAAGGACAACACTTAGCTCAGACAGACTTTGTCACAGGCTATTACAGATTCTTCTGATGGACTACTCTGAGACAACTTTTAGTACCTACGAGGCTTTTTATTTGCATAACAAGACAGCATTTGTTTGCCATACGTTTCCTCCCATAACCTTCCCATGACCTGTTGCCACCTCCCCCACAGAAGTCACAAGCTCCTGTTTCTCTGTAGCTCAGAGATATATACACCTCAATCATCTGGCTCTTCCTCAAGTCTCATATTTTGTGAGATGTCAATGCATATGCACATAATAAATGTATGTCTTTTCTACTGTAATGTTTCTACTGTCAGTTTATTTCACAGCCTCAATAACTGAACCTTCAGAGAGTAAAGAGAAAGATTTCCCTCCTCCCTACAGATGCTTTCTAGCTGCCCAATCTGGGATATCACAGAAGTCTGAATAGTGAATTCAAGTATTACATGTATTGTATCAATAGTTAAGCCAGTGCAGTTTTAAAAATGTGAAACTTCTTAACATAAATACATTTTGATTATCTAAAATAAGTTAAAACTTACTTCATGTCAAATAAAATGATGAAAAGAAGGGCTAATTTTAACAGTGTAGTGCTTTCAACTTACAAAATATTCAATCTGGACATAATTTTTAGCAAAATCAGTTTTATCAGTAGCTGAGTAAACAGATTGCTTTAAGAATTGTAATAACCACTGAAATCCAGACTTTGTTTATTGCTATTATTACATTTTCTCCTAGCCTCAAAT
>NW_016814114.1:107544-109740 GCF_001698545.2 Rhinopithecus bieti
AAAGAAAAGAAAAGGAAAACCCCTATTGTACTTCTAGCGAATTAATTTTTTAAAAACATCAAACAGGGCAACACACCTTCATCTATGGAACTTAATTTTACTGGGGAAGACGGATACTACTTTTAAAAATAAATAACTTTAGACCTATGACCTTGGATATGTTGCCTAATAATTCCATGTCTTAAAGTGAAACTACTAGCTATGATTCTCAAAACCTGCCACTTACCCACAGTCAACATCCTACTGAATGGGCAAAAACTGGAACCATTCCCCTTGAGAACTGGAGGAAGACAAAGGGGCTCATTCTCACCACTCCTATTCAACATAGTACTGTGAGTGTTAGTCAGAGCAAAAGAAAGAAATAAATGGCATCAAAATAGGAAAAAAAAAGAGTTCAAACTATCTTTCTTTATGGATGGTAGGATTCTATACCTAGACAACCCTATAGACTCTGCCAAAAGGCTCCTAGAACTGACAAAAGACATCAGTAAAAATTCAGGATATAAAATCAATGTACAGAAATTAGCATTTCTAAAACCAGTAATATTCAAGCTCAGACTCAAAGCAAGAATGCAAACCCATTTACAATAGTCACACACACAAAAAAAACAAGGAATACATCTAACCAAAGACAGATAAGATCTCTAAAAGAAGTACAAAACGCTGCGAAAAGAAATCATAGATGACACAAAGAAATGGAAAACATCCTATGCTTATGCATTTGAAGAATAAATATTGTCAAAATGGCCATACCACCCAAAACAATCTCTAGATTCAAGACTATTCCTATCAAACTATCAACATCATTTTTCACAGAACTAGAAATAAATTCTAAATTGTATATGGAACTAAAAAAGAGCCCAGATAGCCAAAGAAATCCTAAGCAAAAAGAGCAAGCTGGAGGCATCACATTGCCCAACTTCAGACTATACTATAGGGCTACAGGAAGCAGAATAGCATGGTACTGGTACAAAAAAAAAAAGGACACATAGACCCGTGGAACAGAAAAGAGAACCCAGAAACAAAGCTGCACAACTACAGACATCTGATATTCAACAAAGTTGACAAAAACAAACAATGAGAAAAGGACTCCCTATTCAATAAAAAGTGCTAGGATAGCTGGCTAGCCATATGCAGAAGAATGAAATTGAACCACTACCTATCACCATATACAAACATTGACTCAAGATGGATTAGAGATTTAAATGAAAGACCTAAAACTATAAGAATCCTAGAAGAAAATCTCAGAAACACCATTCTGGACAATAGCCTTGGGAAAACATTTATGACCAATTCCTCAAAAGCAATCACAAAAACGAAAATTGACAAGAGGGACCTAATTAAACTAAAGAGCTTCTGCACAGCAAAAGAAAACTATAAACAGAGTAAACAGATGACCTAAAGGATGGGAGAAAATATTTGAAAACGATGCATTTGAAAAAACTTTAATATCCAGAATTTACAAATAAATTATTTCAAAAAACAGAAAACAATCCCATTTAAAAAAAAATGGGTAAAAATGACTAATCAGAGATATGCAAAACAAAAACACAATGAAATACCATCTCACACCAGTCATTATACACTGTTGATGAGAATGTAAATTAGTTCAGCCACTGCAGAAAGCAATTCGAAAATTTTTCAAATAACAGAACTACCATTTGACCCAGTAATTTCATTACTAGGTACATATCTCAAAAAACACAAAAAGACATATGCACTCATATGTTCATCACAGCACTATTCACCATAGGAAAGACATAGAATCAACCTAGGTTCCCATAAATGGTGGGCTGGGTAAAAAAGATGTGGTACATATACACCATGGAATGCTATGCAACCATTAAATGTGAAATTACATCCTTTGCAACAACATGGATGCAGCTGGAGGCCATTGTCCTAAGCAAATAAGAGCAGGAACAAATAAGAGGGGGAACAGAAAACCAAATACCACATGTTCTCACTTATAAGCGGGAACTAAACACTGGGTATTCGTGGACATAAAAATGAAAATAATAGATGCTGGGGACTAGTAGAGTAGGGAGGGAAGGGTAGAACAAGGGTTGAAAAGCTACTTTTGGGTACTATGTTCACTACTTGGATGAGAGGATTATTTGTGCCTCAAACCTCAGCATCACTCAATATGCTCAGGTAACAAACCTGAACATGTACCTTCTGAATCTAAAATAAAAGTAA
>NW_016814114.1:111771-138976 GCF_001698545.2 Rhinopithecus bieti
AAAAAAAAAAAAAAAAAAAAAAAATTACTGCAACATTAAATACTTCCACTCAAGGAAAGAATACTGAATTCTTGAAAGAGGAATAAACTTTTCTACTTTTATTCATCCCAAATCCCCAACAGGAATGCCCTTCCTGCGCTATATATAAACTTGCCTATCTTCCAAATGTATTTGAGCACTATCTCTTTGGTAAAGCCTTCATTGAAATTATTATATTTCTTACCTTTTGGCATTGCGTTGTTTAACTTGCTATTTTATTAAAAACACTGTGTAGTATATTTCTTAAAATAAACAGAGTATCTCATAGGATCTTGTGCTTATGATAGTTATTAGTATTTAAAAATAAAATCCTAACAATATGACAATGCTAAAATGGACCATGAGTGCTAGAAGCAATGACAGAAATTTATTCGGAAATAATAATTATATTATTTTCTTAAACTCACATTTTTATAATTTTTAAAGGAACAGTTTAAACAGCATACTGCAATTATTTGAGATTCCTGAAATATTTTCCATGTCCCACATCCATGATTGTTTTCTCTTTTTACACATTCTTCTGTCCTCCCTAAGTCAAATGCTTTCACTTCCTAAACTTACAGTATATGATGTAGATCTAATGTTCCTGGAAGGAAATCTCAAAACAAATTCACAAATCAAAATTCTCTTTATACTTCTTCAGCTGATGTTGATTACTTGCTTGAAATATGGTCTCTGACCTTCTTGATTAGAGTCAATAACTGTTTTCAGAGGAGGTAATTGAGTCTCATCTGTGTAATAGCTTAGAATTAGATAGCTTAACAGCATTTTAATCCAGAAAACAGTAAAATACAACGGTTCAACTTTTTTATACATCAGTATCATAGCAAGAGCTTTTATAGTTTTTATCGTTCAGTAATTTTCAAAAGATTCAGAGGACCCCAGGCCTGAAAATCTCTTTTTCCATTTTAAAATATGTTATTTTCATTTGAAGAGACTTTGCAGACCTATTTCTTGTTAGGGAACTGGGAAATATACATGGAGACCCCTTGGAAGCAAGAAGTCGAATAGCAAAATGAAGAAAAATAGATGAAATCAGGCTGCTCTGCTTAAATTCTGTGTTGAAGTACCACAGTAGCTGGACAGAGCACAGTGACAAAAATGTGAGGAGGAAATACTGAGAATTCAGGGCACATATATATGTCTGAAAATCTGTCCATAAATAGCAGGTAGCAAAATTAAGGACCTGAAATATATTCTGCACCTTATGTATCAGATTCTGTTATTTTTCATAAATATGCAACAACAATATGGCTATTACTACGCTTATTTTCAAGTAAAGATGCTATCCTAGGGAGGATACGTAACTAATGCAATGTCTCGCCAAAGTTAAATGGTATCTTCTTGCTATCAATTATGTATTTCCCTTAATAAAGAATTAGCTGGTATTTAAAACAAGGTTAATGTGACTTCAACACACTGGCCTTTTTATCCTAGAACACCACCTACATATCCGTTGGTGTTAGGACAGACCTTCCATTCCTAGAAATAACATAGACATGAGTAAAAAAGTAATTCAGTGATTGAACATGTTATTGGAGCCAGAATGCTTCCTTGAAACATAAGTCTAATGCAATCCAGTTCTATGAGATTTTGCATGATTTTTGTTTTGTTCATTTCTGAAATTTTGTCTGGTTGTTGTTACTTTACAACTGAACTCTACCACTCTCCTCTATATTCACTATGAAGCACTCTTACAAATTCTACTGGCTGTTAACAAGTTTTCCCAACGTTTTACTCAGTGCTGCATGCATGATGGATGTTTCCCAAATGTATGACACACCTTTATGGATAAATATCAAGTGAAGATTCAACCTTCTACTCGATATCTAAGCAACTTTATAAACTTTTTATGGAAAAATGTTGCATCTTAAAATTTGCAACATTATTTAAATAAATTTACAATTGGTAGTTTAGATGTCTAATAAAAAGCCAAGCATTCGTCCTGTGTTGCTTTATAAATCCATTTCTTTTTTTATCGTATTTTCTTTTTTTATTACATGTTAAGTTCTGGGATGCATGTACAGAATGTGCAGGTTTGTTACATAGGTATGCATGTGCCATGGTGGTTTGTTGCACCCATCAGCCTGTTATCTATATTATGTATTTCTCCTAATGCTATCCATCCACTTACCCCCCACCTCCTGACAGGCCCTGCTGTGTGTTGTTCCCCTCCCTGTGCCCATATGTTCTCATTGTTCAACTCCCACGTATGAGCGAGAACATGTGGTGTTTGGTTTTGTGTTACTATGTTAGTTTCCTGAGGACATGATGTGTTCCAGTTCATCCATGTGCTGTGCATAAGGACGATGAACTTATTCTTTTTATGGCCATGCATGTATTCCATGTGTGTATATGTGCCTCTTTTTTAATCCAGTCTGCGAGCACCCGTGAGGTGTGGGCGCCGCTTTGGGACCGCCACGCGTGGCCCCGGACCCCGGGGCATTTGTGTTGGTCAAGTATTTGCTATTATTGAATAGTGCCCAATGAAACGATACGTGTTGCAATGTGTCGTTTATTAGCTAGAATGATTGCTATAATCCTTTGGGTTATTCGATACCCAGTAATAGGATTGCTGGTCAAATGGTTATTCCTAGTTCTAGAATCTTGAGCGAATCGTTCACACTGTCTTCCACAATTGGTTGAAATAAGTTTACACTCCGTGCCCACCGGTGTAAGAAGCATTCCTATTCCCACTCCTATCCAGATCTGTTGTTTCCTGGACTTTCTTAAATGATTGCATTTGTACTGGTAGCTTCTCACTGTTTTGCATTTGCATTTCTCTGATGTGATGATGAGCATTTTTGTGTGTGTGTCTGTTGGCTGCATAAATGTCTTCTTTTGAGAAGTGTCTGTTCATATTCTTTGCCCACTTTTTGACGGGGTTGTTTATATATTTTATTGTAAATTTGTTTAAGTTCCTTGTAGCTTCTGGATATTAGCCCTTTGTCAGATGGGTAGATTGCAAACATTTTCTCCCATTCTGTAGGTTGCCTGGTCACTCTGGTGATACTATTGATGAGGAGAGACATAAGAACTGATTGTATCATAAATTGGGTGAGATTTAGACAGTCCACTTCCACCCCTTTCACACACACTTCTCTAAAATTACTGATTCTTGAGTTCAAAAAAACAAGCAACCTTTACCAAATGCAAATTAAGCAAAGATGGGACTTATTTTTCTCAAAGATATTTATTAAAATGCTGAAAAGGGAAGACTCATTACAAACTTCCCTTACCCACCCATAGTATATTTTGGTTATGTTTTACAGTCAAATACAAGTATATTGAACAACTCTCAATTCAGGTCATCATTTCCTACTATGACCAAAACACACACACACACACACACACACACACACACACACACACACACACACACAAAGTGACACCTCATGAATGCTGCATTCTTTCTTAAGTGCTAAAAGTTTTGATAGCAAGCCTAGATATATTTATCTCATGCCATAGTTTAGAGGTTTTGATTTTCTTCTTTCTTCCCTAAAGAGGGAGAGGTATGAATTGACTCATCTTCAGCCTCACAACAGTTGTCTCATTTTTTATGGTTTCTCAAAGATAAATAACTGGTGGTTCTATAGTGACAATGAAAAGCTCTTTCAGTATATGATTAATCTGGATCTAGACACATGAACACATCATGTGACTATACTTTCCCCTACTATTTATCACTTAATTTAGTAATAACTATTCTATTTTATTCTATTTAAAGATAAATCTTGCTTCTTAGAAAGATAACATAAAAATATAATTAACTATTTCTACATTCTCTGATACAAGAATGAGGACTCTAAAGCCAGATTTCCATGCTTCAAACGCTATTTCTGCTACCAATAGCTGTATTAACTTTGAACAAGTAACTTTCTTACTTTATATTATTTTATTTTGGTGTATTTTATTTTAAGTTCCTGAGTACATGTGCGGGATGTGCAGGTTTGTTACACAGGTAAATGTGTACCATGGTGATTTGCTGCACCTATCAACACATCACCTTAAACCCAGCATGCATTAGCTATTTATCCTAATGCTCTCTCTCCCTACTACTTTTGACAGGTCCTAGTGTGTGTTGTTCCCCTCCCTGTGTCTATGTGTTCTCATTGACTAGCTCCCACTTGTAGGTGAGAACATGCAATGTTTGGTTTTCTGTTCCTCCATTAGTTTGCTGAGGATAACGGCTTCCAGTTCCATCTTTTTCCCTGTACAGGACATGATCTTCCTCCTTTTTATGGCTGCATAGTATTCCATGATGTATATGTACCACATTTTCTTTATCTGGTCTATCATTGATAGGGATTTAGGTTGATTCTCTGTCTTTGCCATTGTGAATAGTGATGCAAGGCACACGCATGTGTGCATGTATCTTTATAACAGAAGGATTTATATTTATTTGTGTATGAACCCAGTAATGAGATTGCTGGGTCACAAAGTATTTCTGCCTCCAGGTCTTTGAGGGATCACCACACTGTCATCCACAATGGTTGAATTAATTTACATTCCCACCGACAGTGTAAAAGTGTTCTTGTTTCTAGGCAGCCTCACCAGCCTCTGTTGTTTCTTGACTTTTTAATACTTGCCATTCTAACCAGCATGAGGTGGTACCTCATTGTGGTCTTAATTTGCATTTCTCTAATGATCAGTGGTGTTGAGCTTTCTTTCAGGTTTTTTGGCTTCATAAATGTCCTCTTTTGAGAAGTGTCTTTTCATGTCCTTTGCCCACTTTTTAATGGGGTTGTTTGTTTTTATCTTGTAAATTTGTTTAAGTTCCCTGTAAATTCTTGATATTAGACCTTTGTCAGATGGACAGATTGCAAAAAGTTTCTCCCATTCTATAGCTTGTCTTTTCACTCTGATGATATTTTCTTTTGCTGTGCAGATGCTCTTTAGTTTAATTAGATGCCATTTGTCAATTTTGGCTTTTGTTGCAATTGCTTTTGACATTTTCACCATGAAATCTTTGTCCATCCCTATGTCCTGAATGGTATTGCCTAGATTTTCATCTGGGGTTTTTATAGTTTTAGGTTTTATGTTTAAGTCTTTATTCCATCTTGAGTTAATTTTTGTATATAGTGTAAGGAAGGGGTCCAGTTTCAAGTTCCTGCATATGGCTAGCCAGTTCTCCCAGCTCCATTTATTAAATAGGAAATCCTTTCTTTATTGCTTGTCTTTATCAGGTTTGTTGAAGATCAAGTGGTTGTAGGTATGAGGTCTTATTTCTGAGATCTCTATTCGGTTCCATTGGTCTTTGTGTCTGTTTTTGCACCAGTACCATGCTGTTTTGGTGACTGTAGCCTTGTAGGATTGTTTGATGTCAGGTAGCATGATGCCTCCAGATTTGTCCCTTTTGCTTAGGATTGGCTTTGCTATGCAGGCCCTTTTTTGGTTTCATATGAATTTTAAAGTAGTTTTTCCTAATCATGTGAAGAATGTTGATGGTAGTTTTAATGGGAATAACATTGAATCTATAAATTACTTTGGACAGTATGGTCATTGTCATGATATTGATTCTTCCTATCCATGAGCATGGAATGTTTTTCCATTTGTTTTTATCCTCTCTGATTTCCTTGAGCAGTGGTCTGTAGTTCTCCTTGAAGAGGTCCTTCACTTCCCTGCTTAACTGTATTCCTAGGTATTTTATTTTCTTTGTAGCAATTGTGAATGACAGTTCATTCATGATTTGTCTCTCTGCTTGTCTGTTGTTTCTGTATAGGATTGTTTGCATTTTGAGTACATTGATTTTGTATCCTGAGACTTAGCTAAAGTTGCTTATCAGCTTAAAAAGCTTTTGGGCTGGTATGATGGGGTTTTCTAGATAACAGATCATGTCATCTGCAAACAGAGACAATTTGAGTTCCTTTTTTCCTGCCTGAATACCCTTAATTTCTTTCTCTTGCCTAATTGCCCTGGCCGGAATTTCCAATGCTATGTTGAACAGGAGTGGTAAGAGAGGGCAACCTTGTCTTGTGCTCGTTTTCAAGGGGAATGCTTCCAGCTTTTGCCCATCCAGTATGATACTGGCTGTAGGCTTGTAACAAATGGCTTTTATTATTTTGTGGTATGTTCCTTCAATATCTAGTTTATTGAGAGTTTTTAATATGAAGGATGTTGAATTTTACTGAAGGCATTTTATGTGACTATTGAGATAATCATGTGGATTTTGTCTTTAGTTCTGTTGATGTGATGGATTACATTTATTGATTTATATATGTTGAACCAGCCTTGCATCCCAGGGATGAAGCTGATCTTACCATGGTAGATAAGCTTTTTGATATGCTGCTGGCTTGGTTTGCCAGTATTTTACTGTGGAATTTTGCATTAATGTTCATTAGAAATGGCCTGAAGTTTTCTCTTTTTTTGTTGTATCTCTGCCAGGTTTTGGTATCAGGATGATGCTGGCTTCCCAAAATGAATTAGGGAGGAGTCCCTCCTTTTCAGTTGTTTGGAATAGTTTCAGAAGAAATGGTACCACCTCCTCCTTGCACCTCTGAAAGAATTCAGCTGTGAATCTATCTGGTCCTGGACTTTTTTTAGTTGGTAGGCTATTTATTAATACCTCAATTTCAGAACTCATTATTGATCCATTCAGGGATTCAGCTTCTTCCTGGTTCAGTCTTGGGAGGGTGTATGTGTCCAGAAATTTATCAACTTTTTCTATATTTTCTAGTTTATTTGCATAGAGACATTTATAGTATTTTCTGATGATTGTTTGCATTTCTGTGGGGTCAGTGGTGTTATCTCCTTTATCATTTTTTACTGTATCTATTTGATTCTTCTCTCTTTTTCCTTTATTAATCTAGCTAGTGGTCTATTTTAATTTTTTCAAAGAAACAGCTCCTGAATTCGTTGATTTTTTGAAGGTATTTTGTGTCTCTATCTCATTCAGCTCTGCTCTGATCTGGGTTATTTCTTGTCTTCTGCTAGCTTTGTGGTTTCTTTGCTCTTGGTTCTCTATTTCTTTTAGTTGTGATGTTAGGATGTTGATTTCAGAGTTTTTTTTTCTTTTTTCGGTTTTTTTTTTTTTTTTTTTTTTGGCGTGGGGGGAGTTGTTTGTTTGTTTGTCTGAAATGGAGTCTCACTCTGTCACCCAGTCTGGGGTGTGGTGGTGTGATCTTGGCTCACTGGAAATTCTGCCTCCCAGGTTCAAGAATTCTCCTGCCTCAGCCTCCCCAGTAGCTGGTATTACAGACACCCTCCACCATGCCTGGCTAATTTTTGTATTTTTACTAGAGACAGCATTTCACCATGTTGACCAGGTTGTTCTCAAACTCCTGACCTCAAGCTATACACCCACCTCAGCCTCCCAAAGTGCTGGGATTACAGGAGTGAGCCACCACACCATTCTGATTTGAAATCTTTCTAGCTTTTCAATGTGGGCACTTAGTGGATAAATTTCCCTTTTAATACTGCTTTAGCTGTGTCCCAGATGCTATCTCATTGTTCTCTTAGTTTCAAAGAGTTTTTTGATTTCTGCCTTAATTTCATTATTTAGCAAGGAATCATTCAGGAGCAGGTTGTTCAATTTCCATGCAGTTGTGTGGTTTTGAATGAGTTTCTTAATCTTGAGCTCTAATTTGATTGCATTGTGGTCTGAGAAACTGTTTGTTATGATTTCATAAGGAAGTAACTTTCACTTCCTATGTCTCATCTCTCTCTATAAAAATTAGAATAGTAGTATAATATATCTCAATTATTGCTAAAATAGAAGAATGTAACCTAATGCTTCATATGAAGCAATTATCATTTTGTATTATTACAAACTTTACCCTAAGCCATAATTTTCTATTTAATTTTACTCAGGAATAGTATTTTCAACTCCTTTTACATATTTAGAAAAAGTATATATAAATTATATTAAATATATTATTATATGTTTGTGTTGTATGTTGACATAAATATATTATTGTAAAATATTTTAAATAATTCTAGACTATTAAACACTCTTCTAATAGTTTGTGGCATATCTTTTGCACATATGCTTTAACATTGACCTGATTAGAGTGCTGGCAAAAGTTTCCTTTAGTTCATTATCAATTGTAATTACAATTTATATACTTAGAATTGTGTCTTATAATATTGGCTCATATATTCAATTAAATAATTATATTCAGAACCCATTGACTTCTAAATAATAATTTAAATAAAATATATGGTTTGGCATCAGTAAGCATATTTGTTCAGCTTAAGTGAATTCATCTACTTATATTTCTTTTGGCTGGGATTAAAGCTTCAGGTATAATTTTTTTATAACTTAAAATAATGGTGTGATATATCTTTTTCTAAGTCAAAATTTTATAAATTCACTGCTTATTTTAAAGGATAATTTTGGTATTTCTCCTCTCTAACAAAATTCCTCAAAATATCAGAAAATACCATAAAAGTAGAATTAAATTAATAACAACACAGAATAATAAGGAAGGACGGTTTCATTAAGTTCATTTTGATAAATTCCGGGAACATAGAAAGCAAAATGGATGGGATTGATTAAGGAATAAATGTAGAGAAAACTTCAGCTTAAAATATCCATGAAAGAAAACTGCTTCAAAGATGACAGTTCCAGAAATAACACAAGCTCATTTCCAACAAATCCACGGAGCACGGGGTCATGAGGTTTTTAGTGTAAGAAAGTCAAAAACCATAATATATAGTAACTGTAAGAACTATAATGTATAGTTTAAGGAAGTTAAGAAATATAAAATATACAAATAAACTGGGCTTTGGATCCCAAGAATGATGCCGAAGAGCTGCTAGGGGAAGTATTCTTCTTCCCAAACTGACAAAGCTGCAAATAGTATCTATAAAAATTAAAAGATCCTTTAGAGATAGCATCTAGATGAAAGACTAGTGTTGGAGATAGTAACAAATATTTTTTTTCCTGGAAATCCACAAAGATATCTATGAAGGAAAAATCAAAGGAGATCAACTGACTTCTTCTAGTTGAAAATTATGAGGATTGTTCTCCAAAAAAGAAAAAAAATCAGAGTTTTCCAGAGGAGCTGGGATTAGAGGTGCAAGGCAGTGTCCTCAAATAGAATTCCTCTGTAGACCTCGAAAGAGTTGTTTAGAAATGAATTCTCTCTCTCTCTCTCTTAAAATCCACTTCAATCAAGACTTTATCCATACTATTCTGCTCCACTCAATGTCACCAATAACCCCTACATCACCAAATAGAATATTTGGTTATTCTTGCTCTCAGCAGCATTTGAATAAATTAATCATAATCACTGTCTATTGTTGGAAACATTTTTTTCATTTGACTTCTGAGATATTAAACCCTCCTGCATATCTTACTATCTTACTGCTCCCTACTTTGAATTTTTCTCATCTATATCTACAGTCATTTGCTAGGTGACTTGGTTCATCTCATGACTTTAATTACCAACTAAGAGATAATGATTCCAGACTTAAATCCTGTGAAGACCCTCCCCATGAATTCCAGACTTCTGTACAAGTCTGACAGTTTACATGAAAATGTCATGTAAAAGTCAATTAGGCATCACACACTTACGACATGCAAAACCAAAATATTAGTTGTTCTACAGGAACCTGGTCATATCTTAGTGTGTTATGCATTTTAGTAAATCATCCTAACTTTAACATAAAGTGCTTAAGCAAAATACTTGAAATTATCATTGACTCCTTTTTCTTTTATGATTCCCAATGTAATCAATTACTCCTGTTATTTCTGTGCACATTTGAAAAGTGGACTAATTCTCATTAATTTGTTATCACTATTTCATTCCAGCCTACCATATCTCAGCTTGATTGGTATAATTTCTTTCTAACTCTTGTCTCTCTAATGCTTTATATTTCAAAAAGTAATCAAACAGATCTTTTGAAAATATAAGTCAGATTATATCCTTCCCTGTCACTCTTAGAATAAATAAAATTCAAAGTCCAATCATTGCCTATAGGATATCTTGTAATCTAGTTTCTGACTACCTCTCTGATCTCCTTTCCCACCATTCTTTTTTTCTTCTTTTCACTCACTGGGCTTCAAACTCAGTAGTCTCCATGGCTGTCTTCAAGTTTGCCGAAGTTTTTACCCAGGACTGAAATTCTGTTCTTCAGAGAGTGAGTGGTTTGCTCCTTTCCTCCATTCAAATTTGAAATCACGTGTCACATCTTTGAAAAGACCTTACTCAGACATCCTATGAAGAATAACACACTTCACTTATGTCTTCTTCTGTTACATCTGGTGTTTTTGTTGCCATATTAATGCACATTGTCAGAAATTATATATTTTTTAATTTACTTTTTACTATTACCACCTATAGAATATGAGCCCAAGAAAGTAACTTTGACATATTTTTTATTTTTGTAGCAGTGACTCCAGGAAGAACTGTCAAATACTATATGTCTAATATATTTGTGTTAAATGAAAACATAAAATTATTACTTAGTTTCTTGCAAAATATTTAACATCTTGTTTTCTCAAACTATATACTTCATATTTTCTTTGAACAAATGTTTTAGAATTCTAGATACTTGGTATTATAAACAGATTTGAGAATAATTTAAACTTAAGAAAATTCATAATTATTCTGCTAAAATTTATTTATTTTTTATATACTTTTTAACAGAGATAGGGTCTCCCTATATTACTCAGGCTGATCTTGAACTCCTGGGCTCAAGGAATTCTCCTACCTTGGCCTTCCATAGTGCTAGGATTACAGGCATGAGCCACTATGCCGGGCTGCTGAAATTTACATTAAACTAAAAATAACTTTTCCCTTTCATGAACAAGTTATGTGCTTATTTAAATTATTTATTTTATATGAAAGTATGTGCATTTTATATAAAAAACACACCTCCTTATTTATATACACTTAATTTTAACTTTCTTTAACTACTTTTAACAAGTAAGAATTTATTGAATTTTAAATTTTATTTTATTTACTTCTTTTGAATTTTGTTTACTTAAAAAAACTTTGAGGTGATTGTCATCAAATAATGTGCATTTGCTTAAAATGTATAATTTGATGAGTTTAAACATAGGTATACATCTGTGAAAATCAGCACCACAATTGAGATAATGAACATACCAATAACTCCCCAATTTTTTTTCTCCTTGTAATAACAATCTCCACTTGCGCTATACTCCTTCTCCCATTCCTTGGCAACCATTAATCTGTTTTCTCTCATTGTCCATTACTTTGCATTTCATAGAATTTTATGTAGATAGAATTATACAGTGCCTTAATTTTTGTCTGGCTTTTTTCACTCAATAATTATTTTGAGATTTATTCATGTTATTGAATATATCAATTGTTTTTTCTTTTTATTGGTTTGTAGTGATTCAATGCATGAAAATATCACATTTTCCTATTGATGGGCATAGGGTTGCCAGAATTAGGAGAGAAAAAATATAGTATAACCAGTTAAATTTGTTTTGTTTTTAAACTTTCACTTTAATTTACTTTTACTTATTCATTATTGGAACAAATGTTAAACAATCTCTAGACTTGTATATTTGCCATGCATTCTTTCTATTTTCTTTTAAAAATTTTCTTGTAAGATTATTTGCTACCAGCCTCACAACCAACCCAGTGCATTTTTACAATCTTTTGGCTTAATAAATTTCTTGACAGAACACTAACAAGTAATTTGTTATGTATCCGGAAGATAAAAACAAACCAACAAACAAAAACTTTTCCTATTCTTTATCCAATTATTTCCTTGGATGCTTTTCCTACAATAAATACTCAAGAAATGTTTGTGGATTATTTATTTCTTTGTTTAATACATCACTCACAGGTCTTTTCTACTTGGTATTTGAAAATGGTAGGGATAGGAATTATGCATGCACAATTTAGAGTTGGTGAGGCTCCAATAATATCCTATGGATAACAAAATACACTGCACATAATAAAGGATAAAACCAGTACCTCTATGAGTAATTGAAGTTTTTCTAACAAAATTTAGAAATGCAATATTTTTCTTAAGCTGTATTTATAGATATAAGCTTATAGTATATAGTTAATATATGAAAATTGTACACTTTTAATATATACATTTTGAAGAGTCTGGACATATGCATATACCATATACACATTATATCACCACAATCAAGCTACTCAACATATTCATCACCTCCAAAAATGTTCTTGTGTTCTTGTGTAAGATTTTTGTTTGTTTGTGGTAAGAACATTTAACACTAGATCTATTCTCTTTGTATTTTAATGTACGTAATACCATATTGTTGACTATAAGTACAATGTTGTATAGCAGATCTTGAAAACTTACTCACCTTGTATAACTGAAAATTTATATCAATTGAGCAACAATTCCACATTTCCTCCTTCCCCTCAGCCCCTAGCAACCACCAGCGTATTCTCTGCTTCAATGATTTCAACTATTTAAGATATCTCAGGTAAGTAGAATCATGCAGTATTTGTCCTTCTGTGACTGGCCTCTTACAATTAGCATGATGTCTTCTATGATCATCTACATTATGGAAAATGCTAATCCCAGTGATATTTGAATTTCAGATACTTGGATAAACCATTAGTTTTGCTGGGCGTGGTGGCTCATGCCTGTAATCCCAGCACTTTGGGAGGCTGAGGCAGGTGGATCACCTAAGGTCGGGAGTTCAAGACCAGCCTGACCAACATGGAGAAACCCCATCTCTACGAAAAATACAAAATTAGCCGGGCGTAGTGGTGCATGCTTGTAAACCCAGCTACTTAGGAGGCTGAGGCAGGAGAATCACTTGAACCTGGGAGGCAGAGGTTGTGGTGAGCTGAGATCACGCCATTGCATTCCAGCCTGGGCAACAAGAGCAAAACTCTGTCTTAAAATGTTGACAGAACATTCTTACAATGAAAATTTTCTATTATTCATCTGAAATTCAAATTTAACTATGTGTACTTTTTAAATCTGATAACCCTAAGTCATGACTAATACAAAGAAAGCTGCCATGAACATTCATGTACAAGTCTTTGAAGGGACATTAGCCAAGAAGAGGCAGGAAGATCGCTTGAGCCCAGGAGGTCAAGGATGCAGTGAGCTATGATCATACAATTGTATTCCACAGCCTAGTTGACAGAGGGAGATTCTGTCTCAAAAAATAAAAAGAAAAAAACAAAGAAATCAATCTGTGTCCATTAATGGATGAATGGGTAAAGAAAATGTGAGGCCGGGCACAGTGCCTCTTGCTAAACTTGGGAAGTTTTCAACCATTATTTCATTTAATAGGCTTATTATTTTCATAGTCTCTTCACTTTCTGGGACACCAAATATTTGAATATTTAGATATTTGGCTTTATAGTGTCCCATATGTCACATAGACTTTGTTAATTCTTTTTTTGTTTTGTTTTGTTTTGTTTTGTTTAGTCTGACTAGATTATTTCAAAAGACCTGCCTTCAGGTTCTAAAATTCTTTCTTCATCTAGTCCATTTTTGAAGCTTTTGAATGTATCTTGTATTTTATTCAATGGTTACTTCAGCTCCAAAATTTCTGTTGGTTTCATTTTTATGACACCTATCTCTGGTAAAGTTCTCATGCGCATTCTGACTTTTTTTTTCCTGCTTTCTTTGTGTTGTTTTTCTGAGTTTTCTTGTTTGCCACTGAACTTCTTTAATATCATTATGTTTCATTCTTTTCCTGGGATTTCATTTTTTTTCTCTTTAGAATCTGTTGCTAGAGAATTATTGTGATTCTTTGGAGACATCGCATTTCCTTGCTGTCTCTCTTTTTTTTTTTTTTTTTTAGTTCTTGCACTAATGTCTGCACATCTGGGGTCACAATCATGTCTTTCAATTTTTTTGAATTTGATTTTGTAGGAGGGGACTTTCCTGAAGATATATCTGTGGTATTGGTTGGGTAGCATAATTTGGCTTTGATTCTGGGTACATGCAGTAATAATCTTCATGTGATTTATTTGGCCATAAACAGCATGAATAGTGTCTGTGATATCCTCAGAGATTTAGGGCACAATTTTTAGTGGAGGCTGTGGTAATTTTGCTGGACAGGAACATCAGATGGGTCAGTCCTCAGAGCCCAGAGGCCGCAGTGGCAGATTGAGTGTGCCTATCCCTGGGCCCCAGAGTTAGCGTATACTGTCACCAATGTTAGCAGTTTCAGATGGGCCAATTCCTGGACCTCCAGGTGCTCCTGGCAGCATGATTGATTGTGTGGTACAAGCTTCTGTGCTGTGAGCCTGCTGCAGAGAAGAGCAGGGTTGTTTTCAGTGGCAGCAGTTATAAACCAGCAGCTGGGGAGTACACATTTCAGTCCCAGGTGACAGCTTTAAGTGGGGAAGCCTTTCCTCGGAGCACTTACAAATGCATAGTGGCCCTGTTGCCAAGGGCAGCAGGGTTGCTGCCAATGGCTTATGCTTTGGCCATGGCTGCAGGTAGGGCATGTCAATGAAACTACGGGGATGTGGAGATTCAGGGTCTGTTGGGCATCAGAACAGAATGCAGCCTTAGGGTGAGGCACTCAAAATGGTGTCTTGTTGTAGCTGTTTAGGACTTGGGAGCTACTTGGGTTGCCATCACACAGTCTCCAGGCAGCTTTCTCTGTTAGTCTCAGGGCCCATGTAGGTTGAGGGGCTCTCCTGTGGCTAGAAGACATACAAGAAATACAAGATAGAAACATGAATTGCTAGGGGTTATTCACTTATCCTTTCCCAACATCAGAGAGCCTCTCCAGGCTCCCAATAAATCCTGGCTGAGCAAGCTGCCTTGCTTGCCTTTCTCCTTGCCTGAGGAATTACCTGTGATTTCTCTATTGAATTTCAGCATTCTCTCTTATGTGCTCTATTGGAAGTGTGATTTCCTTTGGTTCTTCTTTATGGAGGAGGTGAGTACCAGATACCTTTGGCAAGTCATCTTGAAGTCTTCATATATGTTGACCTTGGTGGATTATTTGCATCTGTTGATTATTGTTTTACATTAGTTTTCAAGATGCATTTTTATAGCCATAAAGCATACACCTCTTCACTATGTTACACTTCAAAAAATAAATAAATAAATAACCAAGAAATACTCACAGGTTAAATTATTGTATATAGGA
Organism: Rhinopithecus bieti; assembly: GCF_001698545.2. Classification (NCBI taxonomy): domain Eukaryota; kingdom Metazoa; phylum Chordata; class Mammalia; order Primates; family Cercopithecidae; genus Rhinopithecus; species Rhinopithecus bieti. The sequence goes on from NW_016814114.1 coordinate 126,839, forward strand.
TAATTTTACAAATGTCCATGTATCTACCAATCAACTGTCAAATCTTAACTTTATGCCATATTAACTTCCAGTCATGTTTAATGGTTTATAAAAATAATTGCATGGCTAGTAGAAATTCCTCAATTTCTGCTTCAGCTCCACAGTTATAGCTCATTTCTTTCTCTCCAGAGATAACCAGTATCCTGTATTTGAAGTTTAAAAGTATCATCCAGATTCTATACTTTTACTATATGTGCTCAAGGTTTTAAATAATAGCAGTATTTTAAATATTAGGTTAAATAGAAATATATTATTTATAAAAATATCATTTATATTGCCTTATAAACTGTTTTATTTAACTTATGATGTTACAGTTTCCTCATGTTCATTCACATAGCCCCAGCTCATTAATTTTTACCTGCTAAACAGTATTTCATTTTATGCATGTCTATAATGTATTTCTTCCTTCTAATCTTGGGGAGAAGAAATCAGAGAAGTCTCTAAGAAACAGCATTTGATATGAACTTAGAATAATACATAGGCTTTTATTAGAGAAATACCAGAGAAAAAAATAATTTGTTCCTAAAAGGCATTTTCCTTCATTGAGAAAAAATACAACCTCAATATTTTTTGCTCTTAAAAAAAGAATTTATCTTTTTTCTTTTTGTTGATGGAAAACAATAAGGTTATTTTCAAATCTCTGGTACATTCAAGGTTACAAATAGAGCAACAATTGCAGTGACCATATTTCTTTCCAGATATAACCCTAATTTAACTGAAAGAAAAAGTCCTTTGCATTTTAATGGTTTTGCTTTGTGGAAAATGGATTTTGTTGAAATAGTCAGGCAAAGCTCCAACAATTAGGGTTTCTGTCACTTTTGTTTTGGTTGAAAGCAGTGTTAGGACTGGTTGTTCCAGAACCACCTCTTTGGAATAATAGGGCCAGCTTTAAAAAATTGTGGTTTTTTTTTTTTTTTCATTTAAAAAATAAAAGCTGTTTTACAAACACTTTTGCATCCTTTGTTACTATAAACATTATTTTAGTTGTGAGCTTTTGGGACGGTTATTTTCAGCATGTTTTCTATCCCCAAGATGTTTCCCCTTAAAATACAGCAGGCTTTCATTTATTTGACTATGTTTGAATTCAAGCAAATTTGATAACATATTAGAAATCAAGTAAATTCAACTACAATCATTTTTAAAGTTTATTAATTCGACATGTCAGATAACGTATTTTAAACTTTTTTGCTATTAAATTATTAATGTACATCATCATCATTTTACAGTCAAAAGAGATAATCCACCATGTAGACACTAAGATTTAGTTTAAGTTCAAATACTCTTAAGCACAATGAATTGTTTGCCTGTACTCTTTTGGATTCTAAAAATTTCTTTCCTGAAGATGTGTTCTTTTATAAATTTGCTAACGTTTCCTGGAAGAGTTAGAACATCATTCTTTCAGGGATAAAAGATGAGAAATGTAAAACATGTAGCATTTTAATTGAAATTGTTTTAATTAAACATTTACCTAATTCCTAATTCTTAAAAAATGTCTTTGTTTATAAGTTGAGGCTTATGAATTTAGTCTGGGTTTGGAAAATGATGTTTGATAAGGATCTAGTGAATACTTCAGTAACTTGATTCAGAATTTTCTCTATTTGACTTTAAAAAAATGCCTTTATTTTTCTGCTTTTCTCCTAGTCACTTGCTCTTCTTAGGTTCTGTTGTTTATATATACCATATAGCAGGCAGCAGAAAATAAGAATCAAGCATAATGTATAATATAATAGCCGACAATAATGTATGCCAATCTAAATATATAATTTTTTTTTTTTTTTTTTTTTGAGAACGGAGTCCGTTCTGTCGCCCAGGCTGGAGTGCAGTGGCCGCGGATCTTCAGCTCACTGGCAAAGCTCCGCCTCCCAGGTTTACGCATTCTTCCCTCGCCTCAAGCCTCCCGAGTAGCGGGACTACAGGCGCGCTGCCACCTGCTCGGCCGGGCTAGTTTTTTGTATTTTTAGTAAGAGGCGGGGGTTTACCGTGTTAGCCAGGATGGTCTCGATCTCCTGACCTCGTGATCCGCCCGTCTCGGCCTCCCAAAGTGCTGGGATTACAGGCTTGAGCCACCGCGCCCGGCCCTAATATATAATTTATATAATATAATCTAATGTATAATATACGTTAGATAAATATATTGTTTATGTATATATAAATATTTACAAATGTATAAATATATATAAGCCCCCTGGCTTATAACTCCCCTAGCCCTTGTTGTAGTCTTTTGTTATACTGTTGGGTATGTTAAACCTCAGAGGCAGGCCTCAGTAAACAGAATCTCTCTGACCTTCCCCTACCCTCCTTTCACTTGTTCCAATCTTCCCAGCCTTTCTGATAGTGGATCTTAAGAGGGCCCCACCCTATTCCCTGGGGTAAGGAATGCTGACATCATAAAGCTTCAATGAAAACCTAAGAAAACTGGAATCCGAGGCTATACTGCTAAACTAAGAGATTAGTTCAGGATTCTTTTTGTTGTTGTTGTTGTTGCTGTTCTAAATTGATAGGAACAGTTTCTGCACTATCTCCTACATGTATAATTTCCCATGTCTGTTCTTTTAGAAGACATTATAATGTTTTTCTTTATTTCCTAAAAAAGACATTCACGGTTATATGATTACTTAATTAAAAATAATTTAATGTGTTGAATTAACATGGTGTTGAAGGAAGACTGGAAGAGTTACCTGGCAATTGATCAAGGTGTTTTATCTTTTAGGCCAACACTCACATAAAAATACCTCATAAATCTGAAAGGCTGATTACTACACCAGTAGTGGGAACATTTTTACAAAATAAAATTGAATGAATGAGAAAGGGCTTTTCAATGTAACTGAAACACAGTATTACCGACCTCTTCCTTTTAGAACAGGTATTATTATGTGCGTCATAGGCATATTTCATTGAATGTTTTTAAGAGAGCAATAAGAACTCTCGAGGTATTTCTCCACACTATTTTAAAACTAACGTACTTTAGTATACGGATAAACAATAAATATCAAAATTGTTTTACACCTTTTGAAGAAACATATATTTAATATAAGTAGCATAGTTGTGTAATGATTGCTAATGATCATTTGGACATAAATTAATTGAGTGTTTTATAAGTGATTTCACTGGAAGAGTCTCTGTCATTCTGAGGCAGTAGATGGACACGCCAAATAACCAAATTCACGTTGACTATTTGTCTACAATAAATGAGCCAGCTTAATGTAGATGTGTAAATTTAATATATAGCTAAGATTTGATCTATTGTAGTATGACAGCATGATTTACAACTTTGGTGTATTCTACACATGTTTAAAGATAGGTTTGTCTTTTTCCTTTGAACTAAAATTTACAAAACTCTACACAATAAGAAACATTTTGCACAAAGAAATAGATAAAATCATCTTTGTAATATCAGGTGTTCAGAATCAACAACTTTAAGAGGACATTTAAAGGGCCATTAGTGCCCTTGATCAATAGACTATATGGCATTGGCTGGATAATAAGAAATAATGAGTTATTGTACATAAATATTCTCTGATAAATACAATTTGCAGGCTTGATACTGTTGGAAATAGAGGAGCTTCTTTCCCCAAATATGCTTTTCCGTTACTTAAATCCATATCTATCCATATAATGAAGCTGAAATTGGTTCCATAATTGCTATTTTTTATGCATTTTTTTATAATTTGATTTAAGAATCAGTCTATGACATTTCTACATAAATAATGCAAATTAGAATATCACTTACAATTATGCCAGAGACAGTTATAACATGCCTCTGTTATATGGAATTATATATAAATTTATGATATAGAAAGGAAAGGACAGCACAGACTTGTAAATCAATTCCAAAATTCAATGGCCCAGCAATGTTGCTTTATAACAGTGTAAGAAAGTCAAATAGAACTCCTTTATAACAATTTAGTTAGAAGACAAGACAAACACTTGTCATATGATTGTTGATCTATCTAAATAAAAGGACTTATTATAATAAACATTTGTCTGTGTGCCGTGTCTCATGCCTGGAATTCCAGCACTTTGGGAGGCCAAGGCAGGAGTTTAACTTGACTCCAGAAGTTTGAGAACAGCCTGGGTAACATGTGAGATCCTGTCTCTACAAAAAATAAATAAATATAATTAATACTATTTTCAGGATTTATTGCATTACACAAAAAATGGATAGGACTTATATAGTCCTAGCATCTATTATAGCCCTACCATCTATTACAGTCCTAGCATATATTAAGTGAGATTAGAAACTTTACAGTTACCACTTTTAAGGTTGACAATATGAAGAAAATATCAACAAATATTCCTATTAAGATTATGGTGGATTTATTGAAAAAGATAAAATACTAGCCTGGAAAGACTAAATTTAAAATGATACACTTTTATACACAAAATGAAACCACTGAATGAGGTTTTTAAAAAGTATGCTAGTATGCTGGTATAGAAATGTCTCTAAGACATTGTTTTTTGCTTCTATGTTCATCCTTAGTATAGGTTAGCCACTTGGTAAGGGTGCAGAATACAGAATAAAGCTTGTCACAGCAAAAATAAACCAATCTCTAGAAGAACCACTTACAATAACTCAGCTCCTGTGTTGCCACCTCTGAGGCCATTCTACAGTGAGGAGACTGGCCTAAGTGTGTTCTTTAAAAACTTGCAATCTATTTCAATCTCTTTTTGTGTAGAATGTGACCAAGGTACAGAAATGCTACAAGGGCAAATCACTAGAAAAAAATACATGTGTATTAATATAACAAAAGGGTCAAGAGTATTTATCTTTTTGATTGCATGGTTTGCATTCTGTTGTGTCTCCTCTATATTATACTGATTTTAATTTTCTTTGCCCTTAATTTATTCCTTACAGCCAATCAAGTTAATTACAGTTCTGAAAGATGCTTCCTTTTAATGATTTTTCTTTGCATATTTCACTTCTTTCAATTATAGTTACCTAAGGCATTATTCTGGAATAGAGAAGATTATAGCCCTTAGTTGAAACCACGTTTAATTTCAACAGTGGTAGAAATGTGCAGAAGATTTCTTTTTTTCTTTTTTCTTTTTAAGCTGATAGTGTTTTGAGAGCAAAAGAAATATTAGGCAAGACAGGCAATAAAAATTTTATGTGATTTAAGAGCACAACGCTTCTCTACAGAATTAATACGGTTTGCAGCAAATTCCACATCAACTATGAAATATAAAAGTAGAGAGATCTATTATTATGTACTGTTATACTCACATTGCTTCCAAATAGAATATATATTAATTCAGACATCTGACATTGCTTGACATCAACACAGCATGACCTAGCTTCTGAGTTCCATGACTCTGTTTCTTTTGCCAAAATAGATATTTATTTTCTGTATTTTCTCACATGGTAACAACAGAGAAGTTGAGAGAAAAAGGTACACCCACTTCCAAGTGGTCAATTAATTTACATAAGAAAGGAGTAAGTAAGGACCAAGGTACTATTCTGTAACACTTTAATCATCAAATTTAAAAAATAAAACACATTTTCTATACTTAGTGTTATTTTTATCTTGCCTACAAATTTTCTATATATTCAAGGAGAATACTTTTACACTTTAACTCAAGAAAATATATGTTTGTGTTTTATACAAATATAAGCATCTTTCAAAATCATTATTTCACTTGCTTCATCTAGAAATTGTCTTGATGCAGGCAAAAGTCTGTCTATGCAAAATTCATTGTTTAAAATGCATTCTAAGAATTCAAGGTGTTTTTAAAAATTTAGATATATGTTTTATTGCATATAGTAAAATGGTCAATTGCCAGTGAAATTGAACCTTTAAATCTACGTAAGTGTAAAAAAGAGTTAAAAGTCATTCATATATAAAATCTCACTTGTGGCCATAATATTCCTATATGCAAGGCATGCACCAAGTTTGAAGCTGTTTACTTCTATGTCCAAGGTTAGGGAGAGAACCATATTTTAAGGAAAGATAATTTATGTACATAATCCCTATTTTTTTTCTCCAAAGGATATGATCACATAAGGCAACATTCATGTATCATAAGATCTGAATAACCAACTACAAATTGTTTTATTAAAATATGAATATATATATTTTTGCTTGTATGTGGGTTATCTTGAGTAAATTTTTTTCAGAAGCTTCATGTCACCTGGATTTCTATCAGAAGTGGCATGCTTCAGTTTAAGCTCGTCAGACATAGGACTGAGACCAGCAGATCCTTACTATGAAGGGCATTTGTAACAGTAATTCATTTAGGCCTTTGTTGATAAGACGTGAGATCTTGAGAAGAGACTGACATTTGATTAGTGAACTGGTGACAGGACAAAAATTGCTTTTTGCAGTAGAGCTGTTGCCATTTGGAATATGCTGAAATAAACCTGTGCCCAAGATTTGTAATCATCAGAAAACATGTCTGCAAACTAGTTTCAAATAGTCATAGACACATTTCTTAAATGTTCTGTTGCAAAGCTTATTATTATTCATAGACAGAATTTCTGTAAATGCTTTCACCTGATAGGCCAGCAGAGACTTTTGTCATTTTTTTTAATAACTCCTCTACTATATTGTGTTAAAATATTGGACTTCTATTATGAAATAAAGTACATAAAATCTGGTAAATAAACTTACATTTAAATGATTAAAAAATACTTTTTCTATATGATTTAGTAAGTTGGTTTATTTTAAAAAATCATGCCAAAATAGTTTTCTTATTCTGCCTGGAAAATAATAGCATAAGCGTTAGCCAGTGGAGACTGTGTAATTAATTCTTTTTGCTCTATAGTTTAGCTGTATTTTGAATGTGGGAAAGTGGGCTATAATCAAAATAAGAACCACAGTATTAATGTCTATCATGGAAATAAGTGAGGTTATCTGAATGAGATGTCAAATCAATAAATGATTTTTTTGACCTAATTGACTCTACTGTTTTGAATGACCACCATACATAAAGATGTCATGATGTTGCAAAGCTAGTTATCTTTTATTTTACCAGGAAAGAGTGTAAAATAGGTAAATAGCCACCAGGTTAAAGCCAAGAATCCTTTTTCCTGATTTTTTTGCTGCAGCCATAAACAAATACTCAAACATTTAGTCCATTGTACATATCACCTCTAGCTAAGTGATATGTAAGCTTTCTTGTACTTCTGCACTTCTATGAATGTTGTAATTGGCATTTCTCATAGACTTTAGATAAAATATGAGAATGGTTCTTGATTGTAGTTTCAGGTTATAACAAATTTAGGCTAAATTTATTTATTAGAGGAGACCCAGTTTAAGTGAAACTGCAGTTAAAAATTTTTATGTATAATTAGCTACATGCTTTAAATAGATCTTTAAGATCTATTATTACAAATCACATAAATCAAAGAAAGATTTCAATTACAGAAATGTAATGAGTTAAAAGGTGATCATGAGAGTTCTGCTTCCAGTACTGCCATGAACTCCTAACAAAACAATCATGCTGCATATAATAACGATAAACTCTTGACAAAACTCCTAGGGAAAACAAAATCCTCTGAGCTACCTGAAGGCACTAGAGAGCAGATTAATATAGGCAGGACTAGAGAGAAGTTGAGACTCAGATAAAGAGAACAGAGCCTGAGAGTTTTCTTATTTTATCACAGTTAGTCAAATTGTAGCCCTTCCAGTATGCACCATGTAAGTTGGTTGGCTAAAACTCTGATAGAAAACACAAGATCATCATGCTACCTGGCAGAATTAAAGGACAGTGTTCAAGGCACCACAGGCACTAGAAAATGAAGGAGATACAAATCTTTGAAAAGAACAAGCCAGAAAATGGAAACTCAAATTAGGATAACAGCCAAATATCTGATTGACCATTGAACTACACATGTACAGGGTAGACTCCAAGCAGACAACCATATCTAACAAGTTGAACGAAAGTTCACTCTGAAACCACAGAAGGGAGCCAGAAATTGCAGTTTATTTTATCAAAGATAAATACTGTTTACACAATTATTCTTTGGCAGAACCTAACATAATCCGAATTCTCAACAACATGAAATTCACAACATCCAAAAAACAATTCAAAGTTGCATGTCACAAAAAGAAACATGAAAACATTACCCATTCCTAAAAGAAAAGAAGAATCAATGAAATAAAGAGCAACAACAAAGTGAACTAAATTTTGGAATGACAAAGACAGAATTTTAAACACAATTATAACTGCTCAAGAAAGATGGAGTCAGATTGTAGCAAAATGGAGAGATGCAATAGATATGCAATAAATAAGTATAATAAAATGTTGATTATAGAATCAAGATATTCACTTCAAATGTATGTTAATTTCTATGTATTTTTTACTTTTCATAACATAATGAAAAGAATATATATTTTACAAGAATAAAAGTAGTATAATCCTGAAGATAAATACTTTGTCTTTGTTACTGAACTAAAGTGTATTATGCTAAATTTATCATATGCATATAAATATCTCTGTTCTATTGGCCCAGCTTATTCTACCTAGCTGATAATGTTGGGAAGAACATATAAATATAATAAAAACATTTAATTTTATAAGTGAATAATTGACTACAATCAGGACAAAGAAAGACTATTTTAAAAAGTCAATGTGTACAAGATTTGAAAATTAAAAAAAGATACTACACAGCTGTTATTCTTTTCCCAGCTGACACCATTCAAGTCAGTTTTCTCTGAGCTTATATTTCTTCAATTTATAGAATGTAGCTAATTTTACATATCCCCTAGGATTATTGTAAGATCAAATAAGAGAATACATTTGAAAAACATTGTATCAACTTAGAAGCATGTACAAAATATGATCATTCTATAATAAGTTTAAAAAAGACATTTGACTTATTTCAAAGAGTCTCTTAGTTGTTATGAGAATCGGATAAAGTATATGAGTTGATATGGTTTGGATTTGCATCTCCACTCAAATATCATGTCTAATTGTAAGCTCAATGGTTAAAGCAAATGCTTGGTGGGAGGTGATTGATCATGGGGGCACATTTTCCCTTTACTGTTCTCATGATAGTACATGAGTTCTCATTAGGTCTGGTGGTTTAAAAGTGTGTGGCACCTCCTCCCTCTCTCTCTTCATTCTTCTCTGCCCATATAAGATATGCCTGCTTCTCCTTTGCCTTCTGCCATGATTGTAAGATTCTTGAGGTCTCTGTAGCCATGCCTATACAGCCTGCAAAACTGTGAGCCAACTAAACCTCTTTTCTTTATACATTACACAGTCTCGGGTATTCTTTTAGAAATGTGATATGGTTTGGCTACGTCCCCATCCAAATCTTACCTTGAATTGTAATAATCCCCATGTGTCATGCAAGGGACCCAGTGGGAGGTAATTAAGTCATGGGGGCAGGTTCTTTTCATGCTGTTTTCATGATAAGGAGTAAGTCTCACAAGATCTGATACTTTCATAAAGGCCAGGTTCTCTTGCCTGCCATCACATAAGACGTTACTTTGCTCCTCATTTACCATCAGCCATGATTGCAAGGCCTCCCCAGCCATGTGGAGCTGTAAGTCAATTAAACCTCTTTCCTTTATAAATTACCCAGTCTCAAGTATGTCTTTACTAGCAGCAAGAGAACAGACTAATACAGTAAATTGGTACTGGGTAGTGGGATGCTGCTGTAAAGATAATCAAAAATGTGGAAGTGACTTTGGAACTGGATAACATGCAGAGGTTGAAACAGTATGGAGGGCTCAGAAGAAGACAGGAAAATGTGGGAAAGTTTGGAATGTCCTAGAGACTTATTGAATGGCTTTGACCAAAATGCTGCTAGTAATATGGACAATGAAATCCAGGCTGAGGTGGTCTCAGATGGAGATGAGGAACTTGTTGTGAAATGGAGTAAAGTTTACTCTTCCTACATGAAAAGATGGGTGGCATTTGGCCCCTGCCCTGGAGATGTGTGGAACTTTGAGCTTGAGATAAGTGATTTAGGGTTTCTGATAAAAGAAATTTCTAAGTGGCAAAGTGTTCAAAAGGAAGTAGAGCATAAAAGTTTGGAAAATTTGCAGCCTGAGAATGCAATAGGAAAGAAAAGCTGATTTTCTGGGAAAAAAAAAATTCAAGCCTGCTGCAGAAATTTGCATAAGTAACGAGGAGCACAATGTTAATCACCAAGACAATGGGGAAAATGTCTCCAGGGCATGTCAGAGACCTTCACAGCACCCCTCCCACCACAGACCTGGGGGCCTAGGATGAAAACATGATTTTGTGGGCCTGGCCCAGGCCCCCACTACTGTGTACAGCCTAGGAACTTGAGTCCCTGCATCCCAGCTGCTCCAGATATGGTGAAAAGGGGATAAGGTACAGCTCTGGTTGTGGTTCCAAAGGATGCAAGCCCCAAGCCTTGGCAGCTTCAATATGGTGTTGAGCCTGCAGGTGCACAGAACTCAAGGATTGAGGTTTGGGTACCTCCCCCTAGATTTCAGGGGATGTATGGAAATGCCTACATGTCCAGGTAGAAGTTAGTTACAGGGTGGGGCGCTCATGGAGAACTTCTGCTAGGGCAGTGCAGAAGGGAAATGCGGGGTCGGATCCCTACACAGAGTCCTCACTGGGGCCCTGCCTAGTGGAGCTGTGAGAAGAGGGCCATTGTCCTCCAGACCCCAGAATAATAGGCTCACTGACAGCTTGCACTGTGCACCTAAAAAAGCTGTTGACACTCAAAGCCAGTACAGGAAAGCAGCTGAGAGGGAGGCTGTACTCCACAAAGCCACAGCGGCAGAGCTGCCCAAGGCCATGGGAGGCCACCTCTTGTATCAGAGTGACCTGGAGACATGGAGTCAAGGGAGATCATTTTGGAACTTTTAAGGTTTAATGACTCTCCTATTGGATTTAGAATTGCATGGGGCCTGTAGCCCGTTTGTTTTGGACAGTTTCTCCCTGTTGAAATGGGTGTGTTTACCCAATGCCTGTACCCCCATTGTATGTAGAAAGTAACTAACTTACTTTTAATTTTACAGGCTCATAGGCAGAAAGAACTTGCCTTGTCTCAGATGAGACTTTGAACTGGACTTTTGAGTTAAGCTGAAATGAGTTAAGATTTTGGGAGACTATTGGGAATGCATGATTAGTTTTGAAATGTGAGGACATGAGATTTGTGAGTGTCCATGAGTGAAATGACATGGTTTAGCTGTGTCTCCACACAAATCTCACCTTGAATTGTAATAATCCCCACTTCTCATGGGAGGGAGCTGGTGGGAGGTAATTGAATCATGGGATGAGTCTTTTCCATGCTATTCTCATGATAGTAAATAAGTCTCATGAGATCTGATGGCTTACTAAAGGGGAGTTCCCATGAGCAAGCTCTCTTATATGCTCCATGTAAGATGTGATTTTTCTCTTCATTCACCTTCAGCCATGATTCTGAGGCCTCTTCAACCATGGGGAGCTGTGAGTCAATTAAAACTCTTTTCGTTATAAGTTATCCAGTCTCAAGTATGTCTTTATTAGCATTGTGAGAACAGACTAATACACAATGTGAGAATGGACTAATATGTGAGTGTATTTTATAAATCATAAAGTGGTAAAACAATGTTATTAGCTAATATAATAACTATTTTGAAGTTTCTTCTTACCTTGATTAACGTAGATATTTTGATCATTAACAAAAGATGATAAAACTGATGTATATACACATATCATACATATGTAATCATATATACATGTAAAATTATGGTTATCTGCTATAAATAATAAACTGTCTACATCTTTATAAAGGGAAATAGATATTCTTTATAGTGGATTGTTTCATTATGTAAGTACATTTTCTGTCAAGATTAGCTTTTATTTATATAAAATTTGTTTTGGATTATCTGTGCCACATGCCAATCAGATAATAAAGTGACTACATATTATCTAAAATAAAAAATAATGTATGTGTAAGAAAATTTTGGCAACATATGTTTGATAATTTTTGACTTTTAAAAAATCATTTACGAGGCCGGGCGTGGTGGCTCAAGCCTGTAATCCCAGCACTTTGGGAGGCCGAGACGGGTGGATCGCGAGGTCAGGAGATCGAGACCATCCTGGCTAACATGGTGAAACCCCGTCTCTACTAAAAAATACAAAAAACTAGCCGGGCGAGGTGGCGGGCGCCTGTAGTCCCAGCTGCTC